>NC_052572.1:74711961-74877740 GCF_016699485.2 Gallus gallus
TTGCTTCGGAATAGCAAGTAGATCAAGCTTTCCCAAGTGCCACGCTGCAGCACCAAGCCCCAGCACAGCACAGCTGCAGCCATCAGCTGCACCAGCCGTGCCCCCGTGCCCAGGAGCTGACCCAATCCATTCACCCCACGCAGCCATCCACCACTTCAACACACACAGGCATCACGTTGCCAGCGTGAGACAAAGCCTGCCATCGCATCATCGCCCTCTGAAGTGCAGCAGGGCTGAGCTCCCCAGACTGAGGGCAGCAGTTTTCTGACCTGTAGTGAGGTGCAGGCAGCTGCTGGATGACCTCCTGCATTCTGACCAACCGCTCTTCATCTGTACCGGCACAAACAGCGTCCTGGAAGAAAGCAGAAAGGGATTGAGACACACATCATGCGAGTCAAGCGTATGGGGCTAACAGAAAAAGGGCCTCAAAGCTGCAGAGGGCACTGCTGTTCCCATCTCCCACATTTCCAATGGCAGGATGCACACACCAGGTGTTACGGTGCACCCGGTGTGCAGGAAGCATGAGCTGCTTGTTGTACAGAGACACCCACTGGATGTCCATCAAAACCCCAACTTCAACAGAAAAAAGACCAAAAAAAGCTGCGCAGGCGTGTGTGTGGATGGGAAAGGCCACGAAGAGGGACATGAAGGCCATTGCCTTGTGCTTACCGAGAACTTGCCATGCAGCTGCTCGGTCAGCAGAGGGCTCGGGAGCTCCCTGAAGTACATCTTGCACAGGGAGCTCACGCTGTGAATGTCCCGGACGGTGAGCTCCGGAATCTGCTCCGACTCAAAGTCATGGCTGGAGAGAAGGACACAAAAACAGAGGGCTTGGAGAAAGAGGAAAACAACTCCAAAGCAAGACAACATACAGTCCAGAAGCACTCTTACCGCAGCTTCTGGATCTTGGACGCCACGCCGGACAGGCGGTAGATCCCCTGCACCACGCCGTGCTGCTCAATGAACTCAGCGCAGCTCTGCACGACCTGGGGGACTACAGAACAAGGGCCAGCGCTTAGCTGAGCTCCTGATTCAAGTCCTGCTTCAGCCGCTGCCCCTGTCACATCCCATCCACTAAGCCCAGCCAGGCTACTGCTTGCCTCCTCCGTAGAGGAGAAAAAAGGCTGTCGCAGACGGCGCAGACAGGCAGGAGCCGGGGACAAAACTGGACACGGACGTGTTCTTGGCTTTCAAGAAATGCCAGGACCTGCCAAGCAGCCTGCAGAAAGTAATTCTGGGGAAGCCAGAGACACTGCCACAAGTCCCATCACAGCTCCCACCGCAATGGAGGCGTGAGACCTCATGTCCAGAAGAGCTAGGAAACTGACGCAGTACACTCTCTTGGGCCAAAAGGCTTCCTTGGTTTTCAGGCTAGCGTGGGATTGGCTTACACCTTTGGCTTTAAGCAAATACAAGTGTGCCGGCCTCCTATGAGCATTAGCCTCAGCTTCCCTTGCAGCCATAACTCCCACCTCACGCTTCTCCACCGCTATCAACCTGCCCCTTGCTAGACACGATCTCCCTTTCTTTCATCTTTACATGCCCAACAGAGAGAGGAAGCTCTCAGGAACGGGCTGTTCCTTACCATCACGGCCAGAGTGGAGAAGATGCTCTCCCAGGTCACAGCCAAACAGCCCTCCCTTCTCCTTCTCCAGCTCCATCTCCCGCTGCTTCGGTTCCTCTGGGCGGGCCTTCACGAAGGAACGAAGGAAGCTGAGGAGCTTGCCACGCTTCTTTGGCACTGCACAACACAAGGAAGAAACCAGCTCATTTCAGGTTGGGCTCAGTGGGACCAGGCCGAGCATCACACATTCGACAGAGCACGTAAAAGCGGGAAGAACATTGCCAACAAGTACCTACAACAACAGATTTTCCCCGTCCCTGGAGGAGTCCAAGGCCAGGTTGGATGGGGCCCTGGGCAGCCTGGTCTAGTCTGGCATTCGAAGTGGAGGTTGGCAGCCCTGCCTGAGGCACGGGGGTTGGAGCTTGATGATCCTTGAGGTCCCTTCCATCCCAAGCCATTCTACAAGGATCCTATCGTTTGCCCAAGCCCTCATTCTCACTGCCTACAAAACAGCAGCCCTACGCCCCGTGGGATGCAGGAAGGATCATCAACACAGAGGAGAACGTGGGATGGATCAAGGAGGTATTCAACACAGAACACACCCAGAAAAAGACTCCATTTGATTTCCCCGCGCCATCACATGTAACATCCGTACCTGGCGTTGGCGCTGAATTGATGAGGGCCTCAGGAATTTTTCCGTTGATGAGCTCCACGCACTCACCAGGGAAAAATCCAACCTGGAACAAGATCAAGAAGAGAGATGGAATACTGAATGCAGCATTTCTCAGGCCTCAACTGTTCAACCAAGAAAGAATGGCCTGCAGAAAAGTAACCCTCATTCAACATTTGCAGCCAGAAGACCTACAAAAGCAACTGACGGAGCATAAGATGGCTGTTCTCCGTGCTTGTACAAAGGACAGAGATGCTCAACTCCTGACTGCCTATTGAGCACAAGAGGCTCTTGCTTCTAAGTCACATGAGGAGACAGTTTCCCACCCAAGCCCAGAGCCAAAGGGAAAGTCCTCTGACAGCGACACAGGGAAGCTGTTGACGTCCAGAAGCCACCCTGTGGAGGCCGAGCAGCTCGAAGCTGACGTTCCTGACTTGACTGCAATTGCGCCCAGGAGTCTGAAGCTCATGCCTACCTGAAAGCCATGCTTGCCTCTCCACCAGGGGCTCTGCTCCTTTGCTGGCATATCAAGAACGCACACCAGGTCTCCCACCTGCAAGACATTGCAACATCAATCCCAGCGTCAGCACAGCTGGGAGGAAAGCACAGCTGAAATGGCACCCTTCTTCTGCACTGCCAAAGAGCGCACAGCTTGAGAGCAATTGCACCGGGGCAGCTCTTCAGGCATTTCCTGTGGGAAAGCTGGGCTTGGAGGTACAAGAGCCGCTGCCTTACACACCACACAGAATACAGTGCAAGCATGCCAAATGAAACCATCTTTTAGACATGGCTGAACTCCTCCCTGCATCCAACCCAGTGCAAGTCCTATCTGGACCTGCATCTTCTGGGCTTCGCCTCACAAGGCATTCTGAAGGTGTCTGAGAATATTCCTGATGCATTCACACGGTATACTCTTCTGGCCGTGACAACAAGGAACGCCTTCTTTATCTGCTTACCTCCAAGGAGAGCTCATCCGCTGCCTGGGCAACATAGCTCTTAATAACATGGCCAGCCGCAATAGCCGGAATATTAAGAGATGACTCCTCATGGACCAGCAAGGGCTTCCCCTGGTTCTCAGGCTGAAACAGAGAGCACAGACCATGGTGAGGAGCTGAGGACAAACAAGGAGGATTTCAGGGTGCCATCTCGATGCCACTAGCAAGGAAATGAAGCTTTTAAGGCAGCTCTTCAGTGACACCGAGAGAGCCAGAAAGAATGCTCTCTCTCTTGAAAAGCAGGAGAGCACACCGGTGGCTCATTCTGCTGGCTCAAGTCAGGGAACAGAGGCCAAGCAGAGCTTCACACTGTACCTCCATCAACGCCCGGTCAGGCCCACGGCTGATCTCGCTGCTCGCGATGCCCATCACAGCAGGCGCGACAAGCTGCAACAGAAAAGAATCACATTTCCTGTGTTCACACAGCACTGGATTGAGAGTCTTCTTCAGAACTACTCTCAGTTGCCCACTGGCGGAGGCAGGTGTTCTAGATACAACCACTCTGTGCAGTCTATTCAAACGGGACAGCCGTTGCAATACGCAGCATTGGACCAAGTCGCTGTCCCTCTGCTAGCAGATGGGGACTCTGGCACAAAGCAGCAGATGCATTTGCCCGCAGCACGCTGAGAGCACAGTAGCAGGCCAGGGAGAGGTGTCACTGCTGGGGCTGGAGCTGCTCCCCAGCCCCCGGCTCCCAGCAGCAGCCTCACCACCAGCGCCGGCCGCAGCCTTGCCCACGCATTTCGCTTCCTGCATCTTTGCTGTGCTCCCTACAGCTGTCGGGCACACTCACACAGCCAAAGCATTCACGCTTCTGCCCCTGGCTCATGTTGTGCAGCTCTGCACAAACTGCGGCTAGGGCTCTTTGCCTAAGGGATTGCTTTCCTTCACACTAGCTGCTCCCAGCACTACAGGCAGCATCCTGTTGAGGGTTGAGCTGGAGAGGAAGTGGAAAAATCCCACACGTGACCAGAGCTGCATTTCAGCTGGACGAGGCTGTGTTACTACACACGGTGTGACTAAACACGGGCTGCTGAACCATGTGGCAATACAAAACATGGCACGTACCTGGCAAGAGATCAGAACAAGGGAGAAGAAGATCCTCGAACCCGCAGCCGTTCCTTGTCACTTTGCTCTGATCTTCCGCGAGCAAAAGCTGCACCAAGGGAGCAGGCGGAGGGTGGGCAGGGGAGGGAGAAAGAGCAGGTCAGTGAGCTTGCACAATTGAGCAAAGGAAAGAACCAGGGAAGAACCGTGGGACAAATGCCATCTTGATGGATGGCTTTGGAAGTGATGGCCTGGGGGAAAATGGCGTCTGATGGTCCAGATGAAGAAATATGATCCTAGGAGCTCTGCCAGCCAGCACTTCTCAAGCCCTCGCTGCCCACTTGTCTATCCCGCACCGTCTCAGCTTACCTACAAGGCGCTGCGCAAGACGGGATGAAGACAAAGGGACTCAATCAGTGCACAAGTGCAACAAGCCACGTACTCACGCCGAGCTCAAGCGCTCCAATGAAGGGAAGCAGCACGCGCTGCTCCTCCCCTCATTCTAGCCGCTTATGACATCACTAAGGGCCACCCGGCTGCTCCACCATGGACGGACAAGGTGGGGAGGCAAGACCACGTCACAAGACCACAGGATTCCAAAAGGGCACCCCAGCGTTCGAGAAATCAGTGCGTGGTTGGAATTCTATCCCAGCCAAATCCTGGAGAAGCTGGCATGGGCTTCTCGGGACCAAAGTGCAGGACCTGGCACTTGGTCCTGTTGAGCCTCTTGCTGGGCCTATGGCAAATCCACACTAGGGTCCTTCTCGGCATCCACGGGCGGCTTAGAGCAGCCATCTCTTGCACCTGGATGGAAATAAAGGAGGAGAAATACATAGTACTACTACTAGACTGCTTCGCCAGTTTCTTTCCCGAGTGCATTTTTGCCTTTAGGCTTCCATGACGACCTCATTTCCTCCTCCTTTTCTTTGGGGGGAAGCTGCCCCCAGTGCCTGAGCTTCACAAGACAGCATGAAACATCCATTCCTTGGATGCAGTTTGAGCGCAGATCTGAGGTCTTCATGGAAAGCGCCTTGCAGAGCGCATCATGTCCTGCACCAGGCAGCGCCTCTCTCATCTCCCCAAACCTTGGGGCTTTGAAGCTGCACGCTGCTTCTTGGCACTTTGTCCCCCACAACTCCAGAGCACTTCCAGCTCTTCCCTGGCAATTCACGGCTTGCACAGTGCCAAACGCAACCAAGAAAAAAAGGCAAGAAAGAAGCAAAGGCCATGGCTATGCACACAAGCGGACAGGAAGGGTTCAGCTCCACAATGAAACCTGCACAAGTCAACTCAACAGATTCCAAGGAATGCATTGACATCTGACACAATTTGCAACGCCAGAAGCACTGCCACGCAAACAGCACCGTATTGGGAAAGCAGCACGTCCAAATCAGCCCCCTTGCCCTGCTCTACCCGCTCAGCCCAACACAGAAATCAAACACACAAACTCTCTTGCTTTGGCTCACGGCAGCCATCAAGCTCATGCTTTAGTGACACGGAGAACTCCATCTCCACCTACTCCGTGTCTCGCTAACCACAAGCTCAGCTGGGAGACGTCGCTCAGCCTGACACCACAAGCAGAAAAGAAGCGTACATAAGCAGATGCTCTCATCCACACGTGCAAATCTGGGGGCGAGGAATAAAAGGCTCACTGGGCCATGGGCAAAGCAGGGAGCAGATGATAGGCAGGAAACAGGAAGGAGTTGAAGAGCAGCTCTCCTACACCAAAGACAGGGAGAGCTGAGTCAGCACCACGGGAGGACTTACGACACAGCTTGAGAGCTTACAGAGACCTGAGGTTGCCAAAGGAGGCCGCCAGGGTAACTCTCACCAGTCTTTTGCAGGGCTCTCACGGATGCTTGCGATGCTGACTTCCACTGCCTATGTCATCTGTAGAAAGCCCAGGTGACAAATGCTCAATTGGTCTGGGTAACGCTTCTATGCTTCCACGGTTAGGACTGAAACAAAAGGAAAAAAAAAAACAAAACATGAAACCCTATGACATTTGCCTCTCTATTGCTGCTGTCAGCGTGACATCTAAGATGAGCATTACGCGTCCCTGCACCCGACTGAAGATTCATCCAAGTCTGTGTTCCACACAGCTCCACCTCAGTGCCAAAAAGAAACACGTACAGAGATGTTTAGATGATTCTTTGTGCAGATACAAGTGCAGGTGCATGTGCATTCTCTACAGCAAGAAATAGCAATTTCTCAAGCAGTCGTATGACGGAAGGTCAATGGAAAGGAAATCGATGATGAAAACTTTTCATATAAGAAGTCCTTGTTCAACCTCTCCCCAGCAAAAAGGAAGCCTGCTGGGCATTGTTAGCAGCAGTTCCCAGAACATCTTGCACCACAAAATGCAGTACGCTCCTTTTTTTCACAGGCCCCTCGTTTCTCTCATCAGCCTCAGACTCACTCCACTTCAACTACACCCATCAGAACAGCCCTTCCGTTCTGCTGAGGTAGGAACCCACTGCTGGGATGTCCCCCACTCCCGTTCCCCGCTATGTCCAGCACCGGGGGGGAAAGGAAGAGACACTGCCATCACCTACCCAGACTTCTTGCAGGGCCTTCCATATGCTCTCACGTCACAGGGAGAAGCTGCAGAGCTCTCGTGGCACAAAGCTCAGAGAAGGATGGAGAAATCAAGGTTGCCGCCAAGGTGCTGCTTTCAAACAACGTGACTTAGCAAAGCACTCACCCAGCAGATGCCTTTCCTACAATCATAGCATCAGCAACGTTGGAAAAGAACTCCATGATCATCCAGTCCAAACACCCACCTACCACCACCATTTCCTTCCCACTAAGCCACGTCCCTCACTCCAACATCCAGTGTCCCTTGAACACCTGCAGGGACAGGAACTCTATCACCTCCCTGGGCAGCCCGCTCCAGTGGCTGACCACTCACTGGGAGAAGGTCTTCACAACTAACCTCACAGCTTCCTTGCTCTTCTCTGGTCACACTTCAGGCTTTCAGGGTCCCCCTTTTAGTGAGGGGCCCAGAACTGAACACACTAGGAAGCTGTGCCAGAAATGAGAAAAGATTCATTATTTCCCTGAGGCCAGTTAGAGCTCTATCCACTTGGGAACACTGCCTCCCTGTACATTCATAACAATATATGTATTTATACCTACAGAAATCTGTCTAAACTGGGTGGAGAAAGTATCAAATACAAATTGGAGAATCTTCCCAGCATAACATGGATCTTCATGCCTTTTATGTTGTTGGTTTTCATGTTTCCCCTAAGAGTGACTTATGGAAACCGATGGGGTTACTCATAGAATTAAGCACAGTTTGCTTTCATCACTGTGAAGGCACAGGGCACATATATATATCATACGTCATATAACACAGTTTTGCAACACAGCATCAAGCATCTCAGAAGTGAAATCCTTCCCTGTCTCCATATTAAGCGTTTCACAACAGCTGTGCAGAATTTCCAAAATTCTGCCTTTTAGTTTGTTCCACACTTGGCATCATTTAATCACCCAGTTTACAAAACAGATATAAATCCTGGGGGCCCTTTCTTCATAACGGGACAGGTTTGGAGTGGGTGTGTTGCTAATTCAGAATGGTGTAAAGTTTCCCAACTTGTGAAAATGTACAAAACACATATTTGGAGACTACGGAAGGAGACTCCTAGATCATGAACAGAGCTCAGAAGGGGTTAGGAGTAGAGCGACACACAGCTCCGCTTCGCGCTGAGGGCAGTTTTGGCCCTCCGAGCTTGCCGTAGCCACCCTGCGCTCTGGCGCCGGCGGACCGGAAGTACTCGTAGTCACTATGGCAGCCGCCTGCGGGGGGTTTGAGCTGCGAGGCTGTGGGGAACGGTGCCTTTTGAGAACGGTGTTTTTCTGAGCATTTTATCTTCACCGGGTGGTTTTCTTCCTCGATGTGTCGAATGAACGGCGATGGAGAGCCCACAGAATTCCAGCTTCCCCCGAAGCCCGTCATTATTGACAAGCAGAAGCAGAGAGAGGAGAGGAGGTAGAAGGGGTAGGCCGCGGTGGGGGCCGCCCTCAGATTCCTCAGGGCTCTGAGGCATTGGTACTCGAAAAGTGCGTGTCGGAAGGTGACAGAGACACGGGCCCTGCCTCTGCCTTTGCCTCACATCTCGAGCTCAGCTGGGAGCTGAGTGCAGGTATTTCTGTTTGTGAAATGGAATTCCTCTTGTGCTAAGCATTTTTCATGTCTCCGCAACCCACCTGCATTGCTTTAAGCGGCACAGTGTTTAAAGTGGCAGTGCTGCCTCTGAGAGGAGAGTGACGATGTGATACTGTGCACACTGGGGGTATTGGTCAACAGTTGGCTGCACGTACCCAGCAGTGTGCCCAGGTGGCCAAGAATGCCAGCAGCATCCTGGCCTGTGTCAGAAATAGTGCAGTCAGAAGGACTGGTGAAGCGATCTGCCGGCTGTTCTCAGCACTGGTGAAACTGCACGTCCAGTACTGTGCTCAGTTTTGGGCCCCTCACTACAAGAAAGGCACTGGGGCCCTGGATTGTGTCCAGAGAAGGGCAACAGAGTGGTGAAGGATCTGGGGCACAATATTGTGGGAGTGTCTGAAGGAGCAGGGAGTGTTCAGTCTGGAGGAGATTCAAAGGAAACCTCATTTCTCTGCACCACTACCTGAAAGGAGGTTGTGGCTGCGTGGGAGTCAGCTTCTCCTCCCAAGGAGCAGCAGGAGGACAAGAGGTGATGGCCTTCAGTTGTGCCAGGGGAGGTTCAGGTTGGATACTAGGAAAAATGTCCTCTCAAAATGCCCAGGCAGGTGGTGGAATTGTTGTCCCTGGAGGTGTTCAAGTCATTCTCTGGCTCTGAGGCCAAGTCTCCATGCTGTCTGAAACACAGTGACCCCGTGCAAATAATCTGTTGGTAGTGGCCCTCTGGCCAGTACTGTGTCAGGAAGCGTGCCTTCAACTTAGCTGCCAGACAGTTGAACTCCAGAGCATAAGGAGATTTCTATGGCACGGTATAATTCATTGGAGCAGAAAAGAGTTTTAAGAGTCCCCTTAAGCTTTGCCAACACAAGATAACCACTTGAATGTGGTGCCTCCTGTAGGCTCTCTTCAGCTGCTTGTAAAAAACAGTAGGAAAAAAATTATTCTCTTTTACTATCAAGTGATGAAAAAAGTGTTTTTTTTTTTCATCTGTGTCTCATTTAGACCATGAAGAAATTCCTGTCAACAAGGCAGGAGTTTAATTTTTTAGTGGGAACGTAGGCGATAATTTAGTTAACTTTCTGACTGATACCGGGATTATATCAGGATGGTGAGCAGTCACCTGGGGTTTCTGCAGGGCTCCATTTCAGAGCCAGATGGAGGACTGCATCAGGGGAGGGTCAGGATGGAAAAGCTTCTGCACCAGAGGTTGACCGTGCACAGAACAGGTTGCCCAGGCCCAAATATTCCAGAGTTCAAGGAGCCTTTGGACACCACTCTCAGACATAGTGTGGCTGGTTTTATGTGGAGGCAGGGGTTGGTTTTATGTGGAGGCAGGGGTTGAACTCCTGTGATCCTCGTGAGTCTCTTCCAAGTGGCCATTCTACAATGGCCTGGAAAGCTGTGAAACAGCTTTTGGTTGTGGTAGTTATCAAGGTGATACAAGCATGTAAAATTTGGTACCTTAATGCTACTCCTGTTGGGAAAGAACATTCATAACCAAAGTAGGTAACTTAGGAGACGTGCAAGGAGTAACAGCCTGCAGATGCCTCTGTATTACACTGTGGAGACAGAACAGCCAGCGCTATGGAAACTTAATGCTACTGATGTGGGGGGTGGAAGGAGCAGTTAGCAAGATCTGCATCTCAGAAGGTCTGGCAGGCTGGTAAAAGAATGCTATCCAACTTAGCTTACAGGGAAAAGGAGGAAAGGCTGCTGTCCTATTCTTCTTTCCTTAGTAAGTAACAGAGTTAGAAGCGTAGAAGAGAGTTAACAGCATATCAACTTAAGGACGGTGTAATAAATCAGTGTTATTTAGGTATATGAACAAACATAAGAGCCACACAGAGCCAAAATCCCTTTTCTCCCACTGGTGTCCAGTAGTCCCTTAGTTTGCTGACAGATCGGGCTGCTCTCTTCTCTTAAAGCAGCACTTGTCTCATTGCTTTGCTTCACAGTCAGAATTCTGACCTTCTGACCTTTTAATACCTTTTTTCTTTTTTTCAAAAAATCTTTCCCTCTAGCTGCAGGTCAGAATGAAACCTCAACCATGGTCAAAACGGTGGGAGAGGCTGAAATACAACATAAAAGAAAGAAACTTTGAGCTACTCGAGGAAAAAAATGAAGGAAGCGCAGAAGCGGAAGCAGCCCTGGCTGGAATTCGATATGCTGCGAGAGTGCAATACTTCTAAATAGAGGAATAAATATGGAGGGAAGCGAGTGAAGAGCTGAACAAGTAACAGCTTTGAGTTCAGTGTAAGAATTGTCAATTTTCAAGTTTCGTATGCAAATAAAAGACAGTGAAATTTCAGCAGTTCTTGTCTGAATGTTAAACTGTCCCTTCCTGAAAACAGCGTTACAGTGTGTTCAGCCCTGCTTCTGCCTTCCCTTCTAAATCACAGCTAATAGAAGGGGTTTGCAGTTATTGTGTTGTCACTTCCAAATAACTGTTTCTTCTGCCTTTGCCAAGTAGACAGGGGCCAATTGTGAAAATGCTTCACTCAGTAGGTTCAGAAGGGGGCTATGGCAGGGAAGCAGATGTACAGAAGCCCAGCTGGACAATCTGAGTGTCAGTGCTGCTTAGCTGTCCTGTAAAGGCACTTTTGAAATGACATCTGATAAAGCACCAATAGTAACCTGACAACAAAGCAGTAATACCAACGTCTTGAAACCAGCTTGCAAGAATGAAGCCAGATTAGCTGTTACTCCAGTCAGATTGTGTGAATGGGTGCAAGGTTCACCACAAAGTGGCACAGTAGGTTCTCAAAGATACTCAACTGGGATGGGGCTTCTGAGCTCCAGTAAAAATCGCCTTCCCCTGCTTACCAGTCAGGACAAGTGACGTCTGCAGCCACTGGAAGAAGCCTCTACAGAGGTAAAGCGTGATAGAACCTATTCCAATTTCATAGCAGCACAAGACTAATTTCTTTGGGAGCAACTTTCCACATGAATAAGGAAGCAGAGGAGACAAAAGCAAGCACGGAGATCACATGCTTCAGCCGATTACTTATCAGCTGTATTTTCTTTGCACTCAGGAAAGTAGAAGTGCACAATTACTTACAACAGAACTCCTAAATCCTGCAGATAATGAAGCGCCAGCAGTGTCACAGTTTTTCCATACTTCACATAACATTCCTGTCGTGTTGGAGACTTGAAAGCGTTAAAAGTCTCATTAACACAAAAACATCTTTACTTTTCAAAATAATGGTTTTGCTTTTATTTTAAAAGTCATTGTTGTCTATAACACTGATGAATGCTATTTACAATTAAAATAGTTTACAAAAATACATATTCTGTAATACAAAACAACAGAAAAACCATAGGGAATAAAAGCCCCCAAGAGTTAAATGGAAGACCCATACATAACATTTTAGAGAAGCAGGCAATAGCAAACTTAGCAGAATTTGTGACGCACTGCTGTTTCTACAATAAAACATCCTTTTTATTCTGCAGCAGTAATATTTACTGCACATATACAAGTTACACAACATTAGAAATCTAACATGGGTACAACAAAATGAGGTTTAATGGGTCTTACAGGGAAGCAAAAGGTAAATGTCCTTAGAGAGCCGATTACTAGAAGGTAACTGGAGTTGTTCTGCTTGTCTGATAAATGAGGGCGGGTGACAACTCCAGGTCTGTGCACAAAGTCCAGTCTGTATCTCAAGTACAAAGCTCCACTACAAATCATACTCTGGAGAAGAGTAAGTGTAGTTAAGACGTTCTCCTGTGCAACTTCTTACCTTCCTGAACTGCCGTTTACCATCAGTAGATCTTCACAGATCAAACTTCTCACTGCATACAGAATTCCTGCTTCTGTGTCGGGATCAAAAAGCTAAGAAGAACTCACTGTGAGTTTGGTAGAGTTATCTCATTAAGTGGACAATAAGTTAGAGTTCAGTGACTCCTGTGTCAGAGTGATTTGGTGTGGTACTGAAAACAGCTTGTGAAGTTGTCTGCTCACCAGCAGTGGTAACGTTACAGGCACGCACTGCAGTCATCCTTTCCAAAAGAACAAAGCAATGAAGCTTCGTCATATATTTCAGAACACCTGCACTTCACACTGATGATTGTGATTCTGTCTAGGAGTAGATGGCATCAGAAGACATTTGGAAAAAAAAATAAATATTTCACAGTAAAACAACTGTAGGCAGTCCAATCATTAAACATGACCATTTTTTAGAGTGAGCATCAGGCTTGTTTCAGTAAAAGAACTGCTGCTTCAAAGAAATCCTTATTTCCTGATCACAGATTTAAGATGTTCCCGTTTGCACTCTTCAATGAGCTCTTCAGCAATATGCAGAGCCTTGACTTCCACCAACAGGAGAACAACTTCTTCAGTTTCATCACTATTACAAAAACAAGTTGACATAGCAACACATTCACACCTGACTTCAAAGTCAATAAAGCTAAAACGTGCCTTGAGCTACACTGACCACTAACTGCACCCAACATCTAGAGCCTCAAACTAGCCTGAACTAGTATTGCAAAAGCGATCCATTTTACATTATGGATTGCATCTTTAGTTGTACGTAGATGTTGGAAGTACATCACTGAAAGTGTTACATGCATGAGGCTTGAGGAATTTAAGAATCATAGAATCATTAAGGTTGGAAAAAAACACAAAGATCATCTAGTCCAACTGTCAACCCATCACCACCATGCCCGTTGAACCACGTCCCTAAAAGAAATGCTAACATAAAGAATATGAGCAAGTGCTGCATCCCAAAGAACATGTTGTTTGTTACCTGTGGTTATTCCTGTGAAGCATACGTGCTCACTGAACCAAATGCTGGCAGAAGCTCACTGACTCGGGGAGAGTTGACCCACTTCCAAGATTTTGGAACCACCTTTCTGGGAAGCATGCAACCACCTGTTCACCCAGAGAGTATTCTGAAAGAAAAAATAGAAAGAAAAAAAGAAGGCTTTCAATAAAACTAAGTCACACCACTTCTGGCAGACTTCTCCTTTTGGCTAGTTCAGTTATTATTGGCAGTGTTTACTCTTCAAAAAAACAAAACCGTCATTTTAAGCAGTTATTCCTAAAGCCTAGGAACCAATGCTTGCTTTGAAATTCTTTTATACACCAAGGTCATCAAAAAACAAAGAAACAAACAAAAAAACAACTTCAAATGTTAAATAATTACACTTCAGACTACATCTGTCCCCATGGAAATAAGACCTTTCACCTCTTTACACTTCTCTATGTTTTCTGGCCCTGGTGGTGTGTTGAAGAGGTTCAGAAGAAGGTAACGATTCAGCAGCTTGCTCAGTCCCACACCACGGACTGTGTCTTCCTGTACAGTCCCATCCCAAAGGAGAACCTTGGAGAGCAGCTGCAGTAATGGAGAAACAGAACATGCATATCTGATGGCTGAGGGTGCGTTAGAACCTCCTTTTTAAACTTAAAAGATACCATGTCCATCCAATCTCAGTACTCAAAAAACAGGATTTATTCTCTCCAAGCTTACTGCCAATTAGTCACTAAAAAACTACAGATCATAAATAGTATTTTGAAGTAGATTAATTCTACATGTGCCTATGAGATGTACGTTCATACATACACACATCACCTCCCAAGGAAAGAAAGAGCATGTTACCCTTCCAATTCGTTAACAATTTGCTAACATACGCTACATAGGATTAAACGCCACCAGCCTCATAACACAGGTAAGGTTGATAGCCTTGGTCCATAGCAGCAAAAAGATTCTTTTGTACTTGACCTCAGTATTATTCGTTAGCAAGAGTTGTCTTCAGTTACCTGTTATCACTGTAGAAATGACTATTTAAAAAGATTTAAGCCCAGCGTAAGAACATTGCTGGTCTCCCCCTCAACACAGAATGGTTAATGTCAAGGTAACTGTTAACCTCAAGGTAGTTCACCCACACAGACACAGTACGTGATCTTAGCAGTCACCAGTCAGAAAGCAGTCACAAAGCCCACAACTACTGCATACTTCTCTGGAGTGCTTGGCAGGACACTTCCTTTTGACTTCATGAGCTGCTAGGAAAGTTAAACTGTATGACGGCACAAACATCAAAACCTCATCAACAGTACTTCCTCATTAAAATAGTTCCTGTCCTCTTCTCGCCCAGCCCTTTGTGAGTACTCTCCCATACAATTTCTGGGCATGGTTTAGAGGACATTCCCAATCGGCAGCCTGCAGATGATCACCTGCTTTGAAAGACAGCATCAATAGGGGCTGCACAACGGCAGTCTCAAGCACAGATAAGTCACACTAAAGCTGCTGAACAGACTCAAAGAGTTTAATGCATGACCCACAGTACTACTTACTCTGGGGTAAACGGATTCATGACTTCACTCCAGAAAGAAAAAGAGTGGCAAACTGTCAGAAGATACCCAACACAAACACATTTTCAACTGTTCTGCACATCACCACTTCTAAAGAGACAGTGAGGATGGAAAACAAACTGAAAGGAGAAAACTTCAATCTGCAGTGGAAGACCACTGGTCTCGCTTTTAGAAACATGTATTTGACAGGACATTTAAGTCAGGCAATACACAATCTCAGAAGGTGATACCAGAATCTTATGTCTGTTTCTTGTCTGCCAGGTATCAGCACTAAGCTCCCTCTTGTCTTCTCTGCATCTGTCCATGACAAAGCCTTACACAACAGCTTGCCCCAGGAGTGAATATGGCAAGTCCTCAACATTCCCAAATTCCCTGATTTTTCTACAGGAATGTGCAACATGGCAGCAGGAAGGCTCTGCAGGGCTGTCACCATGGCCTTGTTAGCACACACAGCAGGGGAACTGGGACGTTAATGTGTTTTCCTGCATCTAGACCTCTTCTTTAGTACGAATACATATACACTCATAGAGGAAATGGATCTAAGAGGGAACTGAATCACAGGCATTCAGACATTCCTAACTCAGCACTTTAGACTGAATAAAGCTATACTAATACGCTTACACGCACATGCAGGGATTCCATTCTACAAGAGCAACATGGGCACTGTATGCACATACTGAGGAAAAAGACCTATCCACAGAGTGCCAATGACTGAACTCATGGAAGGTTAGCAGGAACAGATGGTGAAATTAAAGTCTCTTGACTATGTATCAGAGGTGGGTGAGCATAAATAGCTCACTGATGAAAATAGCTAACCTTCCTATTAAAATACATTAAACTCTCAGGAATCAGATTCGACTGAAGATACATTTCCTCAAAGACGACAGTCTACTTTTAACTAAAATGATTTTCACAGACAAGATCGGTGTTTTTTCTTTACCTCAACAGCTGACCAAAACCGTCTGCCTTGGAAGTTTGAACGTGGAGATGATTTGTCTTCCACAGTGCTGGTCAGAAAAAGAAGAAGAGGAAATAAGGATTTTGTTTGACCTGAAAGTAAGACAAACAGACAATTCATCTCTTAAACACCAATGAATTACAACTATGGGATTCTTTCAGCAGTGACAACCAGAATAAAGGTCTAAGGAAACAGCTGTTAACTGAAACTCCTTGCAATACCCAATGGAATTAGCAGTTGGAAATACTCAAGTATGTGTTTAATGGATTCTCAGCAGAACAGCATTGCTTGTAACCAGACAAACATGCTGCATCAGGCTTAGCGACACTCTTCTCCCAGCTGTGTCTTAACCCCACACCTACCAGACTCTTACCAGTTATCCTCTCTCTAAGACTGTCCAGTAATAAGCAATAGCAATATCAACTATTTCAGGAAAGAAAGGAGGAGTCAGGAGTAGAAGGGGGAGCAGACCACCACAAATAACACAAGCCCTCAGATACTCCAAGTTAAGATCACAAAACCAGACTCTGGGCTAAGAACTTTCCATTTATGAAAGCTTTTAGTTACAGGAGCAAAAAGGCAGTAAGTTGACTGCGTAGTTACTCTTGTCAGTTACTCTTGGTAACTATTCCTACAATTAAACAGTAGAAGGCACATTTGTTCCATTTGCTCATGGATGTCTACAATATATTTCACCCACGCTTCTGGGGAAAAGGTACAGAAAAATAGAACAAAGGCCAAAAAAAGAGGTTAGGTTGCAGGTAGACTTGGTGGTCTTTAAGGTCTTTCCCAGCCTGAGCAGTTCTATGATTCTATGACTAAAAATAAAAATTTTAAAAAGTAAAAAAATAAATTCCCAGAGACAGCTTACCTTTTCGGATACAGAGGGATAAAGACATCCTCCTCTACAGACTGCTTCATCCTCAGGACAACCGTGTTAATCAAATCCTGCCAAAAAAAGAAAAAAGGAAAAATATTAACACATCCTCACAAGAAAAGGATCTCACCTTCCACTTACAACAATTTTAGGCAGTTATTTTGTTCATGTGGAAAAGCAAAATGGTAATTCAGCTGAATGCAGGTGCCACTGTATGTAATAGACACTAAGATCGTTACTGCATTAAAGACCTGTGAGCAAGTCTCAGCTTTAACCATCTTTCTTTTTTTGTTTTGATAAAATCCTCTTGGATAACGAGATTAATGTATTTTCCAGCTATGAGGTTCTATTAAAAAAAAACACAACAAAACACCACAGCTACTATACAAACAGAACCTTATCTAAAGCTTCTTCCTGAAGTCAAGTGTGGCGACTGCATAAATGTTTATTACTTCTTTTCATACTAAGGGCCTAAACATCAACTTAGTTTCACCTACTTTATGCTGGATAAACTCCCAGATTTGCATGAGAATAAAACCAGAACTGGGCTAAGTGTATGTTACAGTGAATGTTTACAGTGAATGCATACACTGCATCAAGAACTTCCTTCCCCATTACCACAACAGCCTTTACCTGTTTTGCCTGACTGCATTCCCTTCTGGACAGGACTTGTTTTTCAAACACGTTATCACAAAGCTGTGTAAGGTTCTCAGTCTGTGAAGTCGATAAAGGATCCCACACATTCTTGGCAAATGCTGAAAAATAGGAATTATTTCATTCATGATATCCAAGTGGCTATCTGCTCTAGTTTCAAGGAAGCAAACATTCAAAAAGCTAAACCTTTCATTTGCAGTAACCTTAACAAGTAATTGTAACTATCAACATAATTTTACATGACCACTTACTTAAGGTTTCATTACCTAGCTGCAGTGAACGTCCTCAAGGCAACCGCAATATACCTGTAATTTTTGGCAGGATAGTTTTTTCAATCACTCTAGGCAAAACTTCTTCATCAGGATCATCATCTCTTTTTGATCTCTTTTTGTTCATGAACACATGAACACACACACACAATTTTTCACAAAAATAAAGTCTGGTGATGCACCTACCTCAAGGGGACTCCAATTTATTAATTTGAACTCTGACTAATGGATTTAAAAGCTTAGGCAGGCAAAAACTGGTGTAAGCATCGCAGTATGGGTCGGGAAACTTCTCTTTCCACTCCTGGAATTTCAACAGGATTTTTCTGATGTCACAACAATCTGCACGGACATCTTCAAAGATTTTCTTACTCTCCTCTAAAACGTTATCTATGGATAATATTCAATAGGAATGAGAAGAAACAATCACAGAATTTACTGAGACATAAGCTGAACAGTTCATGCTCCTACAGAACATAAGTAATATCTTTATGATAACAGCATTTGTGCTTCATCTTTCACACCTCTTACACTGAAATGGGTTTTAAAACCAGCACTCTGGCAAAGCACTTTTCAGGAAAATAAAGATACAGAAGACCACAAAAAGACTTCTGCGGTTTTGAACAACTGCACAGATTTAAATACCCATTACATTTCATATTTTGTATGTCTCTTAAAAGCTCAGACAGGAAAATCCTCCTTCTGTTATTCAGCAAATACGCATCGTGCCTCTCCCAGCTCCTCGTGACCTGCTCACTAAGGCAGTTCAAATCTCAATTTGAAATACATTCCAACTTTGGACAAAAAACTGATTAAACTAAAGAAGCCTACGGTCTTATCTATTCTTCCTAAGGCATTGGTCAAAATTGTTTGAAAGCATCAATTCTGTGCTGTAGAAAATAAACGATATACCATTCAAAAGGAGTATTTCTTCACTCTCCCTTGAAAATCCTTCTCAACATGGGAGGAATTTTGCTCTCATATCCTGACCAACCTTTGCTCTTCTGGAATTCAGTCACCTCTGTCAGAGCCAGTTCTTCATCACTCGGCATGCCTTCGTGGTGACCAGCTGTTTGTGAACGCTCTCTCAACTTGCATAGAAACTGTGACTGCATCCAAGTCTCACTGGGGCTAAAAAACGTTAGTCCTGGCACCACATACCGTAAGAGCATGCAAAAATCAACAAGAAAATTATATTTATACATATTATTTGCATAGCATACCTCTTGTATGTAATTATTGACATTACTTAACGTTGAAGGTTAGCAGTTTGCTTCAAGCAAAGTTTTATTACATCATTTTTCAACCAATAAAACTCTTAAGTCCTTACCTGTGCCTAAACAGTGATGAGTCAAGGCACCAATGCAACTGGAACGGTTTCAGAGCTCCCAGTAACTTAAGGTCAGCAGCAGACCCCGACGTTCAAAATGTAGCACCTGGCCTACGCTGATAACAGAGGGTAGGTTAGATGTAGGTCAGATTCCAATCAGCACGAAGAAAACCCCCCATTAACCAATAGATGGTTTCCATGTACCTTGAGCTTTGGAAAGGAAAGGCATTTTTGCACGTGTGTATCACCTCGCTTAGTAACCGCACAGATTTACCTTCATCCCTGTGTAAGTAACAGGAAGCAGATACACACTTACTACAGTTAGATGTAATTATACGTACCTTCGATGCTCACACATTTTCAGAAGCTTCATCTTTTCATCACTCTCCAATGCATCATTACTTGGTTTGCCATTCCCAGCTACCAGAAGACAGGAATAAGACAAAGAGATGAATGCAGAACACTGACTCTGCTTCTGCTCTTCATTTGGAGACTAACCAAAGTAAATACAATCTCCTGATGAAAAATTCAGTGTCCAGTCTAAAGCACAGTCAATATTATCAGTGAACTGTAGGACAGCTGTGGCTGCTCCCTCGTGCAGGGAGATTGCCAGGTCACAGCCTGAACCGGGAGGTGAGCACTGAGTGAGCACAGGGAGGGTCCCCAGATCCACCCTTCCTCTCTCCCCTTCCTGGTGATGCTTCCAGCTGTGCTTCCCAGAGTGCACACACACTCAGAGTCTGCATGCTTTGCACCCACCCCACCTGCACACCAGTTAGAACCAGAAAGGGCTACATCCCCGAGCTCACTCTTCTCAAGCTGCTGCCAGTTATCAGTGAATCCTTCCTTGTCCTCCTGTTCTACAGTGCCTGCGTCCCAAACAACCTAATATCTACTGGAAAACTGACTCAGTTTCTCTTTTCAAGTACTGATAGACAGCCACTGAGATCAGGAATTCAAAACTGACCGAGCATTTGGTCATGCTATATTCACTATTCTACCATGGAGAAGTGATACTACACGTCCTACTTCGGTAAGGATTTCAACTAGGACATCTAGTACAGTATGCCCACTGACAACAGGGAGGTAGAAAACATTACACATGAAAATAAAACATAATCCAAGAATTAACTGTGTGTTTCTACTTAAAGAATGAGATTTCAGTCAGAAAGTAACTGGTAACTTCATACTAACTTGTCAGGTGCTGCATAGAAGTAGATTCCGTTTCCAGCTCATCTTGCCTTCGCTTCAGTACCGACATGACTCGTTGCTGAATAAGTGCATGTACAGCAGATTCTAGCTCAGTTATGTATTAAACAAACATAAACAAAGTGTTTATGTCCTTAAAACAAAGCACAAAATCCTTGCTAATAATAGCACCTGCACTGGAGTAAAGAAGAACTGCAAGATTTACCCATACCAACATTTACAGAAGCACTGTGTGTGGACAAGATTCATGCTTTGGAAAACACCAAATGTCACTGACAGAGTGGTAGTTCTGAAGGTACCACCACTGACATTTTACCCATATTCCTCTACACAACATGCTCCTAAAGAGCATAATATGGCAAGTGTAGCGACGTTACACTGAACAGATTCTACCCAAGTTGATGTGGGTAGGAATACAGCACACATCAGTGCGTCCCACTTAATTTATACCAACTTAATATCACCAAGCTATTACTACCAGACATGTTCTCCCTCCCCTTCTTGTTACTTTCCAAATAGGTCTCCCACTCTCGATAGTCTTTCACATTTGATTGTACTTGAACTCCCCACATCATTTCATTCATTTCTTTCAGGTGATCAAGGCCAAAAAAAAAAAAAAAAAAAAAAAAAGCATACAATTCCACAGAAATATTTAGTCCACTTCAGTGGAAATTCTTTGAACACAAGCAGGCCAGCAGCAGGCTGTACAAAAGAGTATGCATACACAGAGGTTCACACAAGTGAACAGCAGATGTTTGTGTTTCAGCTGCATGATGTCTGAACTTATCAGTACAGCTGCTTCTGGCTGCGTGAGCACTGAGAGGTGATGGGGATGGCTATCTCGGTAGCTGCAGATGCCTGACCCCACCTGTCCTTCTCACACACTCCCTTGCAAGTTCCCATCTCCACCCAGGACATCTCAGCTGCCCACTGCCTTGTCTGAACAGGCTGAAGAGCCACGACAAAAGGACTGACAGCCCCACCTGCCCTGAGTGAAGTTCTCCCTCCTTGGCAAATATAACACTGTGCCTACGCTCCTTTCAGAACCAGCAGCACGTAGAGTGAAGCGGCAGATTCTTACAAGCGATAAAATGCTTGAGAAGTCCAAACGCTCCCCTGCAACAAAGCATTGCCAGGTAAAGTTAAAATCTGTAACGCTGTGCTAAACATTACAATAAGCACAATACACAACTAACCCCAAAACCCTTCAATATTCTCAAGAAGGAATAAGACTCCAAAGCTGTCATCAGCTGTGACAGAATGAACACCTCAGCAATTAACACTAAAAGCAGTACTTACCCTTCAGTCAGTTGCTTTTTTATAGTTTCCAAGTTCACAGCTGGTAGGGAAACACAGGGACCAAACGTGGGTTTAGCTGGTTGAGATTTACACAGGGAAGCATCGCTGTAAGTTTCCTAAGAGAACTGCAACACTTTCAACACATAGTTTATGCAAATTAAATATAAGTTTGTACACAATTGATGTAAGTTTTGCCTCTGCAGCTTTTGAAGTCAACAAAACATACCATGTGAACGCATAAAGCATATGACAAAAAGATGTACACTGGAATGATCAGATTGGGTAATTTCTGTACAACACAAAAGGGAAAGCATATATACAAAAAGCTGTGTAGTAATGGTGCAAAATGCATACACCATTCACATCCATCAGTACAAAGCAATCTGTCATTTAGGGTAAAGCAGCCCTCCTCTCAGTCTGAAGACATTAATGGCTTCCCGCAATATATAGCGGTTCAATATCAACAGCTGAAACCTCACAAGCAGTACAGTTTTTAATATGAAAAGTAGAAATAAGCTACAGCCAAACAACGAAGATGAAGATAGAAGTTTCATTCTGACAACTTGGCTTGACTGCAATTATAACTTAAAGACTCCAACCACATCAACACAGAAATTAAATGACATTCTGCATTCTAAAACAGCAGGAGTCTGTAGGGCAAAATCTAGCCCGAACACAGTGACTTGGAGTAGTCGAGTCCATGACCGAGGTCTGCTGCTAAAAACTTCTGCAATCTTCTGCACAGCAAAAACAGAGGGGTTTCCAGACACAAATGGAGTATGAGGACCTAAGAACACCAGTTATACTGGATGTGAAATTCAGCAGCAATCTTCCCAATCCTCGAACCACTGCCATGCAGCAGGCAGCAACTTCTGCACCTTTCCCTTCTGACATGACGAACTGGTAACTCAGGTTTTCCTAGTCTGATATAGAACAGGAGATTCAAGCCAAAAAAAACACAACATCAGAGAAAACATTCCTGCCAATTATTTACCAGGAAAAAGGAAAAAACAATCTCTCTCTTGCCTATGAGCAAAAGGCAGATTTCAACAGTTAGGAAAGCACATATCACTTGAGGGAGTGCGACAGCTTTCTTAATTTGCTGTTCTTCCCTCTTTGTTTCTGCCTCATCTTCACTTGATCCATCACTCACAGGCACTACAACTTACATCAGTCGTTAGCACACCTCATTACGCCCTTTGCTTATTTCCCTACTCCTCACCCAACCTCCTCCTTCAAAAACAGTACCGCTTCCCACAGCCATTACAAGTGATAGAAACAGATGACAGCAGACGAAAAGCCTGTACACAAGGACCACGTCCAAATCAGAAGATGTAGGAATGGCAACCGGATTTTGCAGAATCCACCTTCATTTACCCAACTGTTTCTCAGATGACTGCAGTACCAGAAGAACAAAGATTAAATGTCTCAAAGCAAACCCGTATATCACGTGAGACTTCAAAAACAGACTACAACCTGGGGACATCAGACATGGAAGATCCTTAAGTGTTCTACAATGCACAGTCTACTACAGGCACAGAAGTTTCTCCGTAGCATTTATTACAGCAATAGAGTCAGACCATACCTGCATATTACTTACAACCATTATCCAAACAATAAAGCGATTGGTCTACAAGCCTGGCAAACCAGTGCTTTGTAAGTGAAACTGCAAACAGCAAGATGAGTTAAGGAGCAACCGAAAAGCCACATACGCTTGGCATGCAGTAAGTCTGCCTACTTCCAAAGGGCTGGCTGGCTCTGGTTGGTTGTGTTTTGTTTGTTGGTTTGTTTTTACCCCTTTCCCATAACAGTTGTAACGTCAGTGTATGGAGAGCAGGAACAGCCCACATAAGCCTCACGGACCACCAAGCATTATGGTCTTCTGTCAAGATCAAGGACAAAACTTTGTACTGCACTCTTCACTGGGCAAGTCTCACATTCTTCCGGACATCCATCAGTAAAAGACACAGCCTCTCTCTGGGAGAAAAGGCACCAACTCACCCACGCGTTCAGCCATCCTACGCCTAAGAGTTCTCTTTTTAGGAACAAAATGGAGACGATTCCTATCAGGCTCGTCCTCATCCTCTGAATCACCGCCTTCTCTTCTCCAAGAAAGCTGACCATCATTTGAAGCATCCAAGGGAAGATAATCAGCTCGGGTCCTGGCGAGGTGACATCTCCTCCGAGCAGCCGCAATACAGCCTGCACTGGGGACACAGCCTGCACGCAAGGGAAACAACATCTGAGCCAAAGACTGAAAGCAGCACTCTATCACTCCGAGTGTCAATAACCACCACAATTCAGGAACACTGCATGATTCTGAACTGAAAACACAATGTCTGTCTTATAAGCTTACCAAGTTACTGAATATCAACAAATGGAAAGAGATCCTTAAGAAATAGCTCTTAGCCTGAAAACAGACCTTTTCCTTTCAACGGAATCAACATCCTGCCTTTTTTCCAGCTCTTTCACAGATCAAGACTGCTACACCAATCGAGTTTACAAAGGAATTCAAACTTTACTAACAAAACAGTAGATAAAGCTAATTTTTACCTCAAAGTGAATTATGAATCACTAAACAATTTTGTTTGCTGTTTCTGCATTACTTCCACTATCAGTGGTTATAATTTCTAATCTACCTCCTGAAACTAATACAGAATTACGACAAACACCTGCCATCAAAAATACCAAGTAACCGTCACTATTCTTTCAAGACAGCCCTGGCTCAGCACAAACAACATGCTTAAAAACGCCCAGGAACCTGGCCTGGTGATAACTCCTTCCTCCTCTGGGATGCGTTGGATTCATTCTCAGAGTCTGTGCTGTTGTAGCCCTCACTCAGTGAAGAATAACTCCCTTCTTTTGTTTCTTGAGCACCCTCCGTGTTGCAGTCCCAGGCTCCAGCTGAGGTCTTTCTGCTGTAAGAGAAAAAAAGGAAGACTCATTATTTCATTATTAAGACTCAGTTTCAGCAGCTGGAAACTGATGCACAGTGTACCTGGTTACCAGCAACCATCCAGACTACAAGCAAGCAATGGCTCGTCACAAATCCACCTCCACCAGACAGAGCTGCCTCTGACCAATTAGAGTCCGGGGGAGGGACAGAGCTGCCGCTGAGCAATGAGAGCCCGGGGGAGGGACGGGCAGATGCTGCTCACGGGGAGCTCCTCCTGCCGCTGCTGGATGCTGATGCTGACAGGGCTGCAGATGCTCTGCAGGGCCAGCTCGTAGCTGGGAGCCACGAATGGACACGGCGGGAGAGACGAGAGAGCTGGCGGGGACCAGCCGAGGCATCCAAGAGCATCCAAAAGCAAGGCTCCTCCGTAACGAGGAGCCGAAGACACCGCGTGCGTAGGTGCGTACCCGAAAACGCGCATGCAAAACGCTGTGTGCGCGGTGCTGCATGCGCAGCGCGGTGCCGAGCCCGGCGGGTCCTGGGATGCTGCGGTGCCGGGGCCGCTTCACGCCCGTACCGCGACCGCCCATCTCCGAGCCGCTCGGGTTCCGCTGCTGCTGAGAGCGCTTTGAAACGGCCGGGGGACGGCGCGGGGCTGGGGGGGGAAGGGGACGTCTGCTGGTCCGCCGCGGCGGAGAGCAATTTGGATGGCGCCGGGCGCTCGGGGGCAGCTGTGAGCCGAACCGGTCCGCTCCCGGGATGGGCTATGGCATCGAACGGCGGGAAGAGATGAGGGGCAGCCTGGTTTAGAAGGAGAAGTTGGCTGAGACGGGGGTCCGAGAATCGACTGCTCGCCCGCACGTGGAGCAGTTAGGAGCAACAGTTGCTGGTTTGGAGTCGTCGGGCGCATGCTCGCTGTGACCTGGAGGACTAATCACAATAGAGAGCGGCGGATGAGCTGCACAGAGCGGTTCCGAAGCCACTTCCGCATTCCTACGCGCACGCGTTGTGCCGCCTGCAGGACTGAGCAGCGGACAGCGGCACTTCCGCGCATTGGCCACGAGGTGGCGGCAGAGACCGCGGAAAGAACCTCGACGGGATCGATGCGGCCCGCGGCGCAATCGCTGGCGGTCAGTGCTCTGTCGGGATGACGGGGGAAGAACACGGAATGAGAAGTGGGGGGCGGTGGGGGTGAAGACGAAGAAAACAGAGGGAAACTCCTCCAAACTCAGGAAAGCCGTGCTAAGAGCTTTACAAAAAGAAAATAATAATAATAATAATAATAAAAAACAAAAGATAAAAAAATTACTTTTTGCCAGCATCTGTTGCACTGTTTTTAAATATCCACATACCAAAATGTAACTGCCCAGTACATTTAACGACAACAAAATTAAAGCACGTTGGCAGAAAGCAGAGCGCCATATTGGTATTGGCACAGCTACCTCTGGAAGACAGCCCGAGAGCTGTGCAGGTCCATCAGGCTCAGCTGCAGCTTTCATCTGCCCTTCTCTGGCCCTCCTGCAGCTGGAGAGAGAGCACAGGAGGGCACGTGGGATGCAGACCCTCCCCAGTCAGCCGCAGCAGTCGCTCCTGCCAGCACTCCCTTTCCCCCACGTCTTTCCCATTGGACAGTCTGGAGCCCTGTGTGGCAGAGGAGGAGAGAGCTGCAGGCAGAAGGAAAACGGGCTGCTGGGATTCCTCCATCCCACTGCCAGGTGTCTTCTCTGCAGTTTTGGGGGTGGGAAGGGAGTTGTGGGAGCACCCGTGGGGCTCCGGGCAGGAGGGAAGGAAGCAAAGATGCAGCTGCAGGCAGCGGGCTCTGGGCTGGAGCAGTGCAGCCAGGCACAAACAGTGACAACGGACACACACAGATAAACACCCAGTACAGAATCTGGCACTCTACGGTCCTCCCAGAGCTTGTTACTGCTTTTTAGGCTGCTCTACAGGTATTCTGTCCTATCCCCTTCATTCCCGTGTCTTGCCTCTTTCCTTCACCCCGTGCCTTTCCCATTCCTTTTCCAGGCTTTCCCTTTCCTTTCCCCGCTTCCTTCCCCACGCCTTCCCCCTGCAACAGCCCCATGTTCTGCTGCTGTTCTCAGCTGACAATCCTTACACCACACTGTTCAAACACATAGGATCAGACTGCACACTGGCACTGATTTTAAAACAACAAGAACACATACAGTATTATGTGTGGATAACAAACTCCTACCTGCTTGAAGACCAATAGCAGCTCCTCATCCTGCAGTAACTCCTGCACACGGCCAGGTCTCCCGTGCAGGGATTTGGCATCTGCAGTGGCTTCGCAACACTGGATTTGAGTCGTCGACTTCCACCTCAATCTGCTTGACAGCAAACTGCCAGAAAGGAGGAAGAAGGAACGTGCCAGCAGTGGATGCGATCGGCAGAGCCAGCAGGGCATCCCCTGCTTCAAAGGGCACTCTGCCTTTCATCCCCACCGTGGGGCAGCCACTCTCCTGCTTTGCCTCTCCCCAGGGCCTGCAGGGTTTGTTCCATTGCATGCTGTACCCGCATGGCCAGCACGTGCTACGGAGCCCAAGTGGAACACCTGTTGCAGAACAAGTCTTCGCAAGAACAAGACCTACAACCCACATGAGCTCCCTCTACGAAACAAAACACTTGTGGCTACAGCCACAACTACAAGCTGTCTCAAAACTGTCAGAATACTTTGTTCCATCCCAGGATCCTTCTTCACTTGCAGGCCTTTAGGTCACCATCGCAGTCAAGATTAAAATTTAGGCTACATCCCAGCCACTCAGGCCTCCCGCTGCCATTCGCTTCTATGCTCGAGGGCCCCAGAAAAAGGCCCTGGGCCTTCACAAGTGAAGCAATGCAACCTGACAGGACGGCTCTCTTGTGGAGCGGCAGTGCTTCAGGATTTGATATTCACAAAGGAACGGCAACACCTGAGCAACACAGAGGAAGGTAGCAGGAATAAAAGGGCAAAGCAAGGCAAAACCTTGGGGAAAGAAAGGGAAAGGTGAGAGGAAAATGACACAAAGCTTGGAAGGTGCCCTAAAGAGCCATAACAAAGTCCGGCAGCACTGCCATGCTGTGCAATGGGAAAGATTTGAATATTTACATGGACCTTACCTGTTCAGGACACCAGTCACCTAAGTTGGGTTCTGGGGAATTATGGGACATGCAGCTTTCCATTTCTGAGCAGCATGTGGACAAGTAAGGAGAAGGAAATAAAGGATGGCAGAGCACCATCAACACAGACAGTGCATGTCCATGCAGACTCGCAAACCCACAGCTTCCTGGGTTGTTTCTGCTTTTGTAGCATTTGCGTGCTGCAGATGAGGAAAACACTCTGCTGTTTGAGTCTTCTGCAAGAGACACCCAGAGGTAAATGGCAGCTAACCTGCAGACCGAGCACTACTGCCTGGCATTGGTCAGGGGGAGCTCCTCCTGCCGCTGCTGGATGCTGATGCTGACAGGGCTGCAGATGCTCTGCAGGGCCAGCTCGTAGCTGGGAGCCAGGAATGGACACGGCGGGAGAGACGAGAGAGCTGTTGAGGAGCAGCTGAGGCATCCCTCACTCAAAAGCATCACAAAGCCACAGCCATAGCACGGAAGCTGGGCATGATCATGAGCAGCATCCCGGATGCTGGAGATTCTTTGCTACCATACACTACGGGAGCAGAGCTCTCGCTGCAGGCATCCCACAGCCAGACAAAATGGGAACAAACCCGCAGCTCTGCTGCACGCACAGCCCACAGCCATAGCCTTGCAACATGAGCTGCCTTGCTGTTGCTTGCATCCATCCCAATCCCTGGGAATGAAGACTCAGAAGGCAGTCAAGGCGTTGATCCAGCACCAGCGTGCTTTTATTCCCTAAGAGCCAGGAGGGCCTTTTGGTGAGAGGTCCGGTGTACACAGGGGACTCATCGTCTCTGGTGAAGGAGAGAGGGGCTCAGAGCTCGTGCTGCTGCCCGGTGCCTGGGACTGGAGCTCTGATTCTACGTCCCCCTCCACCAGGCTCGGCTCCTCCTGGCTGACGCTGACCTGCTCCTGCATGGAGCTGCTGCTGTCGGGGCACTCGGGCTGTGCTTGGGCTGGGCTGCACTGCAATGGTGCCCCGTCACAGTCCAGCTCGGTGACTGTTGTTTCTGGCAGGCTCAGGTCAGTGCCTTCTGCACAGCTGGGAGAGATGAGGGCTTCAACCTGGATGAGCACCTTCATTCCCTCACTGATGTTATATGGCAGGCTGTCATCCGAGCTGCAGCGATTTGTGCTTCCTAGCAGCTGTCCATTGATACCAGCACACAGTGAACCATCGCTATACGCTCTGGCTCTTCTGCGTGGACGAGGGCTCGGTTCACCTAGGAAGGAGTAGATACACAGGCAAACAGTTAGTGGCAAACTTGCACAAGCTGAATGATGAGAGTGGTTCTTGAGATTTGCTTCTGCAGTGGCAGCAGGACAAAGCCAAGAGGACAATAGCAACAGTAGGAGCACTGTCTCGAAAGGAACTGTTGCGCTTTTGTTGTTTGTCTTTCTCTTTTGTGTGGACTCCAAGCATGAATTCCATGGCGCTGACAAGCAGGGTTTTGACAGCTGGATGTGCACCCTTACCTGCCAGGACCACCACCTCTGTTTCCGAGGGCTCCCTGGCATCGCGCTGCAGTTGGCGTTTGCCCACAGAGGATGGTTTCCTCAGCCTGAAACAGGAACACCAACTGCATGCTGGGGATTCCTTCACCCTGCTGGGTGGACTTGGTCTGGAGGGAGAAAAGAGGGAGCGGTGTGAGTCGTGCATGGTGCAGGGTGAAGGAAGAGCTGCCCTGAGCTCTTGCCAACACTTGCTTGCTACTAGCACTGCCTGGTTCCTGCTGAAACACAGCTTAGAAGCTCGCTCTGATTCACACGGTTGAGGACGGTTCCATTCCTAGAGCTCAGCCCTGGAGTCTTGCTGGCTACATTCCCCTCAGCCATGTCAACCCAGATGCAGAGCATGCCTGTTAGTTGAACTTCAGAGTCCAAAGGAAGGGGACATTCAGTACACCACCACACGCACCATTGGCGTCACGTAGCTTCTGCAAGTTTTGGCACTAGCAATAGTGGAGAAAAACCCACAAAAGCCCACCCAAGCAAGTCTGATAGGAAGCTGCTGGAAAAGAAAGTCCTCTTTACCTTTCAGACGGAAAGTCAATGATTGTGTGGAATTTCCCCCGCGCAGCTGCGGGGCCTTCTTCCACGTCCATGTCCCTGCTCTCTGTCACAGTGGGAGAGCTGCTGTGGCCTCCCCTCTGTGCCTGTGCCTCCTCCAGGGTGAGCAGCTTGGTGGCAGGAGAAGACACCTGCATAGACTTGGGCCCTGATGGAGAACTGCGCCCTGGAAGGGAAGACCACAGCTAAGAGGGAGGATCAGAAAGCAGCAGCACAGCCATCACAGTTCTGGGGGAGGTGCTGCACATCTCTCAGCCTTGCTTATCCCAACCACTGGAAAAAGAGGAGGTCAAAACCCTTTCATCAGGCTTCACCTGCATGCAAAACATCACCATGACAGGGACGGTTTTCTCATGCTCAACTTTGGGCTTGGACATTTTCCGCATCCAGCCACAAGTTGCCATATTCTCATCTAAGCCCACAAGCCTGCTGGCCCCTCGATAGCAAAAGTGTATGTCAACAATCCTGGAGAAGGCCTGCATTTGATCAAGGTGTCTCATCAAGACAAAGCTCATGCAGGAAGACGCTCACCTGCTCCATCTCCAATGCATGACGTGGAGCTGGAGCAGAAGAGGACGTCGGTGTGGTTGATGAGGAATTCTACCACGTCCGACTGCCTCTGCAGTTCCTCGCAGGCAGCTCTTCCACTGGCGCAGGCAGCCTCATTCTGCTGGGATCTGTAGAAAAGGCAGATTGGAGAAGTCATTGACCCGAGATCGTTTCCCCACGTTTGGGCATTTGGGGAGCCAAAGGCTGTCCAGTTGGGCTGTGGAGACTTCCAGTGCAGTGGGCAAGCACTGATGCCACTGAAGACATTCTCCCGGGTGATCAAGGACACACCAGCCCCATCTGACAAAACCAAGAGAGCACAAATTGTCCTCCTCTCTAAAGTGTGCCCGTGGGGAGAACAGATCTAAGCCTTGTGCTGAGACGGAAAAAGAAGTTTACCTGAAGAGGTTGGGAGCCCACACAATCGCTAAGTTCTTAGTGGGCATGTTTGTGACGGAGCAGCTCCCAGCGAGACAAGCCAAGTGTCTCAGCAGGTACTCCAGCGTCCTGGAAAGCAAGAGCCAAACCTTCAGCACCACTGAGCACGCCGTGCTCACATTCACCAAACAAACCTCACTTCATGCCACTGCTTGTTCTTGCTACGGAATAGCAAGTAGATCAAGCTTTCCCAAGTGCCACGCTGCAGCACCAAGCCCCAGCACAGCACAGCTGCAGCCATCACCTGCACCAGCTGTGCCCCCGTGCCAGGAGCTGACCCAATCCATTCACCCCACGCAGCCATCCACCACTTCAACACACACAGGCATCACGTTGCCAGTGTGACACAAAGCCTGCCATCGCATCATCGCCCTCTGAAGTGCAGCAGGGCTGAGCTCCCCACACCGAGGGCAGCAGTTTTCTGACCTGTAGTGAGGTGCAGGCAGTTGCTGGATGACCTCCTGCACTCGGAGCAACCGCTCCTCATCTGTACCGGCACAAACAGCGTCCTGGAAGAAAGCAGAAAGGGAATGAGACACACATCATGCGAGTCAAGCGCATGGGGCTAACAGAAAAAGGGCCTAAGAGCTGCAGAGGGCACTGCTGCTCCCATCTCCCACATTTCCAATGGCAGGATGCTAACACCAGGTGTTACGGTGCACGCGGTTTGCAGGAAGCACGAGCTGCTTGTTGTACAGAGACACCCACTGGATGTCCATCAAAACCCCAACTTCAACAGAAAAAAGACCAAAAAAAGGTGCGCAGGCGTGTGTGTGGATGGGAAAGGCCACGAAGAGGGACATGAAGGCCATTGCCTTGTGCTTACCGAGAACTTGCCATGCAGCTGCTCGCTCAGCAGAGGGCTCGGGAGCTCCCTGAAGTACATCTTGCACAGGGAGCTCACGCTGTGAATGTCCCGGACGGTGAGCTCCGGAATCTGCTCCGACTCAAAGTCATGGCTGGAGAGGACACAAAAACAGAGGGCTTGGAGAAAGAGGAAAAAACTCCAAAGCAAGACAACATACAGTCCAGAAGCACTCTTACCGCAGCTTCTGGATCTTGGACGCCACGCCGGACAGGCGGTAGATCCCCTGCACCACGCCGTGCTGCTCAATGAACTCAGCGCAGCTCTGCACGACCTGGGGGACTACAGAACAAGGGCCAGCGCTTAGCTGAGCTCCTGATTCAAGTCCTGCTTCAGCCGCTGCCCCTGTCACATCCCATCCACTAAGCCCAGCCGGGCTACTGCTTGCCTCCTCCTCACAGGAGAAAGAAGGCTGTCGCAGACATCGCAGGCAGGCAGGAGCCGGGGAGGAAACTGGACACGGACGTGTTCTTGGCTTTCAAGAAATGCCAGGACCTGCCAAGCAGCCTGCAGAAAGTAATTCTGGAGAAGCCAGAGACACTGCCACAAGTCCCATCACAGCTCCCACCGGAATGGAGGCGTGAGACCTCATGTCCAGAAGAGCTAGGAAACTGACGCACTACACTCTCTTGGGCCAAAAGGCTTCCTTGGTTTTCAAGCTAGCGTGGGATTGGCTTACACCTTTGGCTGTAAGCAAATACAAGTGTGCCGGCCTCCTATGAGCATTAGCCTCAGCTTCCCGTTCAGCCATAACTCCCATTTCACGTTTCTCCACCGCTATCAACCTGCCCCTTGCTAGACACGATCTCCCATTCATCTTTACATGCCCAACAGAGGGAGGAAGCTCTCAGGAATGGGCTGTTCCTTACCATCACGGCCAGAGTGGAGAAGATGCTCTCCCAGGTCACAGCCAAACACCCCTTCCTTCTCCTTCTCCTTCTCCAGCTCCCGCTGCTTCGGTTCCTGTGGGCGGGCCTTCACGAAGGAACGAAGGAAGCTGAGGAGCTTGCCACGCTTCTTTGGCACTGCACAACAAAAGGAAGAAACCAGTTCATTTCAGGTTGGGCTCAGTGCGACCAGGCTGAGCGGAAACACATGCTACAGAGCGCGTCAAAGCGGCAAGAACATTGCCAACACTGCATTCTACAAGGATTCGAGCATTTGCCCAAGCCCTCATTCTCACTGCCTACAAAACAGCAGCCCTACGCCCCGTGGGATGCAGGAAGGATCATCAACACAGAGGAGAACGTGGGATGGATAAAGGAGGTATTCAACACAGAACACACCCAGAAAAAGACTCCATTTGACTTCCCCGCGCCATCACATGTAACATCCGTACCTGGCTTTGGTGCTGAATTGATGAGGGCCTCGGGAATTTTTCCGTTAATGAGCTCCACGCACTCACCGGGGAAAAACCCAACCTGGAACAAGAACAAAAAGACGGATGGAATACTGAATGCAGCATTTTTTCAACTGTTGCACCAAGAAAGAATGGCCTGCAGAAAAGTAACCCTCATTCAACATTTGCAGCCAGAAGACCTACAAAACCAATACTTGGTTCCGCACAAGAAGGCTCTGTCCTCCGTGCTTGTACAAAGGACAGAGATGGTCAACTCCTGACTGCGTATGGAGCACGAGAGGTTCTTGCTTCTAAGTCACATGAGGAGACAGTTTCCCACCCAAGCCCAGAGCCAAAGGGAAAGTCCTCTGACAGCAACACAGGGAAGCTGTTGACATCCAGAAGCCACCCTGTGCGGGCCGAGCAGCTCGAAGCTGATGTTCCTCACTTGACTGCAATTGCGCCCAGGAGTCTGAAGCTTGTGCCTACCTGAAAGCCACGCTTGCCTCTCCACCAGGGGCTCAGCTCCTTTGCTGGCATAGCAGTAATGCACACCAGGTCTCCCACCTGCAAGAGATTGCAACATCAATCCCAGCTTCAGCACAGCTGGGAGGAAAGCACAGCTGAGATGACGCCATTCTTCTGCACTGCCAAAGAGCGCACAGCTTGAGAGCAATTGCACCGGGGCAGCTCTTCAGGCATTTCCCATCGGAAAGCTGGGCTTGGAGGTACAAGAGCCGCTGCCTTACACACCACACAGAATACAGTGCAAGCATGCCAAATGAAACCATCTTTTAGACATGGCTGAACTCCTCCCTGCATCCAACCCAGTGCAAGTCCTATCTGGACCTGCATCTTCTGGGCTTCGCCTCACAAGGCATTCTGAAGGTGTCTGAGAATATTCCTGATGCATTCACACGGTATACTCTTCTGGCCGTGACAACAAGGAACGCCTTCTTTAACTGCTTACCTCCATGGAGAGCTCATCCGCTGCCTGGGCAACGTAGCTCTTAATAACATGGCCAGCAGCAATAGCCGGAATATTAAGAGATGGCTCCTCCTGGACCAGCAAGGGCTTCCCCTGCTTCTCAGGCTGAAACAGAGAGCACAGGCCATGGTGAGGAGATGAGGACAAACAAGGAGGATTGCAGGGTGCCATCTACATGCCACTAGCAAGGCAATGAAGCTTTTAAGGCAGCTCTTCAGGGACACCGAGAGAGCCGGAAGGATGCTCTCTCTCTTGAAAAGCAGGAGAGCACACCGGTGGCTCATTCTGCTGGCTCAAGTCAGGGAACAGAGACCAAGCAGAGCTTCACACTGTACCTCCGTCAACGCCTGGTCAGGCCCACGGCTGATCTCACTGCTCGCGATGCCCATCACAGCAGGCGCGACAAGCTGCAACAGAAAAGAATCACATTTCCTGTGCTCACACAGCACTGGATCAAGAGACTTCTTCAGAACTACTTCTAGAAACAACAACTGTGTGCAGTCTATTCAAACGGGACAGCCGTTTGAATACGCAGCACTGGACCAAGTCGCTGTCCCTCTGCTAGCAGATGGGGACTCTGGCACAAAGCAGCAGATGCATTTGCCCGCAGCACGCTGAGAGCGCAGTAGCAGGCCAGGGAGAGGTGTCACTGCTGGGGCTGGAGCTGCTCCCCAGCCCCCGGCTCCCAGCAGCAGCCTCACCACCAGCGCCGGCCGCAGCCTTGCCCACGCATTTCCTCTGCCTGCATCTCTGCTGTGCTCCCTACAGCTGTCGGGCACACTCACACAGCCAAAGCATGCACGCTTCTGCCCCTGGCTCATGTTGTGCAGCTCTGCACAAACTGCGGCTAGGGCTCTTTGCCTAAGGGATTGCCTTCCTTCACACTAGCTGCTCCCAGCACTACAGGCAGCATCCTGCTGAGGGTTGAGCTGGAGAGGAAGTGGAAAAAACCCACACGTGACCAGAGCTGCATTTCAGCTGGACGAGGCTGTGTTACTACACACGGTGTGACTAAACACGGGCTGCTGAACCATGTGGCAATACAAAACATGGCACGTACCTGGCAAGAGATCAGAACAAGGAGAAGAAGATCCTCGAACCCGCAGCCGTTCCTTGTCACTTTGCTCTGATCTTCCACGAGCAAAAGCTGCACCAAGGGAGCAGGCGGAGGGTGGGCAGGGGAGGGAGAAAGAGCAGGTCAGTGAGCCTCCACAATTTAGCAAGGAAGGCGAGGGAAAAACCGTTGGACAAATGCCATCTTGATGGATGGCTTTGGAAGTGATGGCCTGGGGGAAAATGGCGTCTGATGGTCCAGATGAAGAAATATGATCCTAGGAGCTCTGCCAGCCAGCAGTTCTCAAGCCCTCGCTGCCCACCCGTCTATCCCGCACCGTCTCAGCTTACCTACAAGGCGCTGCACAAGACGGGATGAAGACAAACACACTCAGTAGATGCACAAGTGCAACAAGACACGTACTCACGCCGAGCTCAAGCGCTCCAATGAAGGGAAGCAGCACGCGCTGCTCCTCCCCTCATTCTAGCTGCTTATGACATCACTAAGGGCCACCCGGCTGCTCCACCATGGACGGACAAGGTTGGGAGGCAAGACCACGTCACAAGACCACAGGATTCCAAAAGGGCACCCCAGCGTTCGAGAAATCAGTGTGTGGTTGGAATTCCATCCCAGCCAAATCCTGGAGAAGCTGGCATGGGGTTGTCTGGACCAAAGTGCAGGACCCGGAGCTTGGTGCTGTTGAGCCTCTTGCTTATGGCAAATCCACACTAGGGTCCTTCTTTGCATCCACGGGCGGCTTAGAGCAGCCATCTCTTTCACCTGGATGGAAATAAAGGAAGAGAAATACATAGTACTACTACTAGACTGCTTCGACAGTTTCTTTCCCGAGTGCATTTTTGCCTTTTGGCTTCCATGACGACCTCATTTCCTCCTCCTTTTCTTTGGGGGGAAGCTGCCCCCAGTGCCTGAGCTTCACAAGATAGCGTGAAACATGACACTAAGACAAACGCTTGCCCTGGGTGCAGGGTGGCTGTGCTTTGCCAGGCATATAAAGGAGGGTAGGGCTAGGAAACGCCACGTGGCAGCCCCAAGCCTTGGGGGTCTTGCCAAGTCTGCATTCAGTCACTGTGGCCACAGCTGCTGCCTCACTGCCAGAACGTATCCGAGGATACAGATGGATGCAGGCACTCCTGCTCCTTCTGCAAAGCCCTCCTCTGCACAGCCCGTTAGCTGCTGATCACTGCTACGCCAACCGGGCTCCCCTTTACAGCAGCCCTGGGATAAACACGCCTGTACTCTTCCGTGCAGCAGCGAGCTCCAGGGATGAAGCAGCACAGAGGAAACCAACAGAATCTACTGCTGCTGAATCCACCAGCTCCTTCTGCCCACCAAGAGTAATACCAAAGCACAGAACACAAGTGGGATAAGCGCATCTCGCACACGGACAAAGGGAATCAAAACAGCTCCTTCGAGAAGAGCTCGTTGGGTAAACCCAGCCTCAGAGACACAAATGCATCTGGTTCCAGTAAATATTACGGCACATTGTTGATGAAACGCTGTTCTGTTGCTTGGAGAGCACGAAGCATGCTGTGTTGACAGGCACAGCAGCGCGATGCCCAAGCTGAGCACGCAAACCTCCCCAGCACCCCTGGCCAATGCTGCCAGGGAAATGCACGACCTGCAGCCCCACACGGCTCGCTGCACGGACACTGGGGGGCTGTCTTAGTCTCAGGTGGGATCCATTTTTCTTCAGTGTCTGCTATGATGCTACAACAGTGAGAACACTCTCATGTTTATACTTTCTGAGAAGCAGACCTGGACAGAGCCAAGGCCGTTCTCAGCAAAGCTCTCAAGAAGGAGCTGGGAGGAAACCAAAGGAGGACAGCTGATGTCAACGGGCCCAAGGGATATTCCATACCATATGACATCAAGTGGAATGGGCTTTGAAGGGTGTAGGAGTTCATCTCACTCTCTTCCTCTGCTTGGCCATTGCTTGGGAGGTGCTCAACCACTGCTTCTACATCACTTGCTACATACATTCATAAGTAGACATATATATTACTTGTGTCCTTTTCTCTACCTTTGGAAAGAGATTTCTCTCAACGCATGAGTTCCACCTTCTTTTTTTTTTCCCCATAATTCTCTCCCCCATTCCATCGGGAAGGGGGGAGTAAGCAAAGGACTCTGTGGTGCTCAACCACACGAGGGCTGCAAAGCAATGGCAGCAGACGTGCAGTGCACTGTCATAAGTGCACATGTACATAAGCAGATGCTCTCATCCACACGTGCAAATCTGAGGGCAAGGAATAAAAGGCTCACTGGGCCATGGGCAAAGCAGGGAGCAGATGATAGGCAGGAAACAGGAAGGAGTTCAAGACCAGCTCTCCTACACCAAAGAAAGGGAGAGCTGAGTCAGCACCATGGGGGGACTTACGACACAGCTTGAGAGCTTACAGAGACCTGAGGTTGCCAAAGGAGGCCGCCAGGGTAACTCTCACCAGTCTTTTGCAGGGCTCTCACGGATGCTTGCGATGCTGACTTCCACTGCCTATGGCATCTGTAGAAAGCCCAGGTGACAAATGCTCAATTGGTCTGGGTAACGCTTCTATGCTTCCACGGTTAGGACTGAAACAAAAGGAAAAAAAAAAGCATGCAGCCCTATGAAATTTGTCTCTCTACTGCTGCTGTCAGCGTGACACCTAAGATGAGCATTATGCGTCCCTGCACCCGACTGAAGATTCATCCAAGTCTGTGGGCACTGTTAGCAGCAGTTCCCAGAACATCTTGCACCACAAAATGCAGCACGCTCCTTTTTTGCACAGGCCCCTCATTTCTCTCATCAGCCTCAGATTCACTCCACTTCAAATACACCCATCAGAACAGCCCTTCCGTTCTGCTGAGGTAGGAACCCACTGCTGGGATGTCCCCCACTCCCGTTCCCCGCTATGTCCAGCACCGGGGGGGAAAGGAGGAGACACTGCCATCACCCACCCCGACTTCTTGCAGGGCCTTCCAGACGCTCTCACATCACAGGGAGAAGCGGCACAGCTCTCGTGGCACAAAGCTTGGAGAAGGCTGCAGAAATCAAGGTTGCCGCCAAGGTGCTGCTTTCAAACAACGTGACTTAGCGGGCACGAGACGGGAAAGACAAGGTTCCGGTTCAGAAGCCTCCAATCCCCATGGATGTGGCTGTCTGCAAAGACCACAGCTGCCTGCTTTCCAGCAGGGGGACGCTCACCCAGCAAAGCACTCACCTAGCAGATGCCTTTCCTACAGTCACAGCATCAGCAATGTTGGAAAAGACCTCTGAGATCATCCAGTCCAAACACCCACCTACCACTACCATTTCCTTCCCACTAAGCCACGTCCCTCACTCCAACATCCAGTGTCCCTTGAACACCTGCAGGGAGAGGAACTCTATCACCTCCCTGGGCAGCCCGCTCCAGCGGCTGACCACCCACTGGGAGAAGTTCTTCTGCACATCCAACCTCAATCTCCCCTCATGCAACCTGAGGCCATTCCTTCTAATCCTAGCACTAGTTCCACGGGAGAAGAGGACCACCCCCACCTCAACACAACCTCTCGTCACATAACTGGACAGAGGGAGAAGGTCTTCCCTGTGCCTCCTCTTCTCCACACTAAGGAATCCCACTTCCCTCAGCCGCTCCCCACCAGACTTGAGCTCTAGACCCCTCACAGCTTCATTGCGCTTCTCTGGACACACTGAAGGCTTTCAGGGTCCCCCTTCTAGTCAGGGGCCCAGAACTGAACACACTACTCAAGGAGAGGACTCACCAGTGCTGAGTGCAGTACAGTGGCGATGATCACTTCCCTGCTCCTGCTGCCTCCGGCCCTTTGCAGTGCACTTCCACTCTAAACCGTTCCTTCTGCGCTACCGCTCGGATCCTCCCTTAGGGCTGGAGCTCAAGAGGTCAACACAACAAAGAACACAACGTGCAACTGGAAGGCATGTCTCAAAGCCTGAAGAGTGAGAACGGGACCCTGCAGTTAGAGACTCTGAGAAGGGCCTCACAGGATGCCTGGGGAAGGGGACCTGCAAGTCAGACGCAAGGGAAGAGCAACAGCTCTCCCTCCTTTTCCTGGTAACAACGAGATAGTAGTGGGAGTTCTAGGTTGTGTGATTGTTATCACCATCTGCTGAGTGTTCTGTACCGTGGATCTAATCATTTCAGGTCCAGCTGACTTTCCGAGGTTGGAAGAGCCCGTGGAGTGGGAGGGTTCCAGCCCTGTTGGACCAAAAGAACTGTGCCAACTGCAGGGAAATGAGACAGCGGTGCAGAAATCCAACCGTCTCTGATTGCAAAAGCTGAAGAATGGGAACCTGGGAAGTTATTCCTAGCAAATCCACCGGTGAAATTGCAGCTAGGAGAGCAGGAGAAAGAGGTTTCGTTTCCGGTGGGCACGGGTGCCTCTTACTGCCCGGAGATGATTTTGCAACACAAGTCGGAGCTACTGCCCAACAAGAAAAGGCTTCCCTTTTGGGATCACTTCAAGAGAGGCTGAGAAAATAAGGACGAATACATACATGCCTGTAGATGCCAGGTTCTCCAAAACCATTCCTCTGGCAAGACTCATCAAAACAAATGGATGCAGAGAGTCAATTCAATAACACTGGAGCTAAGGGTCAAACAAGATGAACTGATTGAAAATGCTAAGTCTGGCTTTAATGCAAACAGGGACAAACAATGGGGTACCCCCAGAAGTTACAGAAATCTTCACTTAGGTATGCTTAGCCGTGTGGCTATCAGGGATGCCTGGTAGAGCCAAAATGCAGCCCTAAGTTCAAAGCAAGAGCTATGGCTAGCCCACTCAAGGTTAAGCAGTGCCCTTTGAGGTTATGTAACTGGAGAAGGACAAAAATAATCATAGATAACTTGTGGATTTCGGATTACTAATTGAATGTGAATCCAAATTCAATAGTCCAATCTTGCCGATGAAAACTTGGATAGCAAGTGCTATAGTTTAGTACAAGATTGGAGGGCAAGTAACAGAATTGTTGAATGTATTCACTCTGTGGCGGCAAATCCATACACTTGAGTAACTAAGTTAGGGAATGAGTAGGTGGAGTTTGCCTTCTGCATGTGAAGGATGCCTTTTCTGCCTGGTTTGGCCAAAGGAAGCCTAAGGTGATTTGCCATTGAATAGGAGAGCCCCAGTCCGGGACAAAAAAGACTCCATTCACCTGGACAGTGTTAGCCAGGGCTGTGAGAACAGCCCAAGGATTTTGGAGAACTGCTCAACTCGGGAGCCTGAGATTTGGGTTCCTCCATCCCATGGTGGAACTTGACTGCAGCATGTGGATGCCACAGAAACAAAGAGGGCTGTGTGCAATGGACTGCAAATGTGCTGAATTTCTTTGTTTCAATGATGATCGCCTTTCTCAACAGAAGGCACCAAGAACTCAACGGCAAGGGACCTATCTGGGATAGGAGATTACAGCTGGACTTGGAACCTCAAGGACTGCCAGGAAAGTAGCCATCTGCCAAAGCCCCGAGCCACAAAGTGCCGAGGAACTCCGTACATTCTCAGGAATGACAGCAGGGTGCCAACCGTGGATACACGGCTACGGACTGGTGGTAAAGCCCCTTCAGGAACTCAGTAAGAGATGGCCAGAGTGGTTGATGGCGGTGGCTGCACCAGTGCTCAAGATTCCAGAACCTGGGACATCTACGCTAGGCCAAAGAAGAACAGTTGGAATATCTCATACAGTGTCTATACTGTTTTGGAGGTAAAAGGGGGGCATGGGCTCTCACCCCCAGGGCTTCCTGAAATACCAGGCCATCCTGGTACAGCAGGATGATGCAGAAATAACTGCAACTCATATTGTCAACACAGCATCTCTCCTTAGCGGAACTCCCGGAGAACAACCATTTCAGGACTGCTTTGAAACAACCAAAGCTACACACTGTTACCAGTCGGACCTGAAAGACGAATCCTTAGAAGATGCAGAAGACACCTGGCTTACTGATGCAAGCAGGTTGGTGAGACAAGGAAACCGTAAGGCAGGATATGCAGGAACTGCTACTGACAAGGTCACCGAAACACAACCATGACGTGGGGGGACTGTCTCTAGGAAGCCTGAAATAACTGCCTTGACAAGAGCCTGACATAGACGCACAGATGCTAATTGTGGAGATGGGATGCTACATGCTCATAGGACCACCTGAAGAGAGCGAGGATTGCTCACACACAAGGAAAAACAGCCTGATGTAAATCAACAAAGAGCGTGGCTATCATCCATTGTCAAGGACATCAGAAAGGGAACACCGTACCGGAAAGTGGAGAGAAGATGGTGGATCAGGGAGCAGAACAGGTCGTTGAAGAGGGCTTTAATTCCAGACCGTCAACTGAAAATTGCTGAACCTGAGTCAAAACCTGTAAAATGTTTTAAAGTGGATAGCAATCTAATTAATGATTTAGAAGGAAGAGAGCAGGCTGACAGATGGACATGTTGTTTTGCCCTTTGGTATTTTATAGAAATTGGTTCTAAGGGAGGATAAGAAAATGTATTGGGCAAACGGACATTACAAAGTACAGATCCTAGTACCAGGAAATGGGTTCAAGTGGGCCTATTGGGAAAGATAACCTTCCAGGGCAACAGTGACAAAGTGACTTCCAGAAACCCCCAAGAAAAGGGGGGGATCGCTGGATGTTGGCACTAACTGATAGCTTTTGGGGATGGCCAGAGGTATTTCCCTGGAGGACTCCTAAGGCTCGGGAAGCAACGAAAATGCTGTTGCATGCTGTTAATTCCAAGGTTTGGGGTTCCTGTACCCATCTCAGCAGATCGAGGCCCACATTTTTGCCAAGGTGATCCAACAAAGAAGCACATGACTGGGAATTGATTGGCAATTACACACACCTTATAGTCCGCAGTCATGCGGACAGGTGGAAAAAAATGAATCACCTGATCAAATTACAGATAGGAAAACTTGGCCAAGAGGCTGGGATTCACTGGCCGTCGGTACTACCTTTGGCACTTCTGAGAATTCGGACTAAACCCCGAACCAAGGAAGGATTAAGCCCACATGAGATTCTTTATGGGCGACCTTATACTGTACAAAAGGAAATCTCTATACAGGTGGGGGATAAGGTGTTGAGTGAATATATGGTCAGCTTGGCAAAGCAATTAAAGAAAATTGAACAAGCAGTATTCGGTGCCAGGGCATGAGGCCTAGATGGTCCAGTGCATGATGTATTGCCAGGCGAATATGTTTATGTTAAACCTCTCTCTCAGATTCAACTCTGGAACCAAAGTGGGAAGGACCCTACCAACTTCTCCTGACCACCCACACCACGGCCAAGGTAGAGGGACTTACACTGTGGATACGTCATACCTGCCTGAAGAAAGCACCAGGACCACAGCAAACAGCACAAGAGAGAGGACCACTGAAAATCAGGATCCAAAAGCATGTATAAGATTTTGATAATAATCAGTATGATTGGAGCAGTAGTCATAGCTTGGCAAGTGAATAGCTACTTAAAAATAACTGATAAAATTGGCCAGGCTCTCAACAAATCTTGTTGGATATGCACTGCCTTCCCTAGAGGGGAGGGAAAAGTGCCTGTTTATGGGATAGTGGCACTACATTGGACCATTCCAGATTGGCTAGAGCATGGAAAGTGTAAGTTTGGGATAGAAGACAAGTCACAAAAAGGACCTAAGTTTGATTTACTAGTTATTAACTTTACTAGATCTATCTTTGTAGGCAGAAAAACTGATGCTAAAGGTGGGGTGGGGGTTGGATGACGGAACTTGACAGGCATAGGGTGTAGTTGGGAATATGGAAATTCTGGGGCAGTATCAGGGATCAGTGAAGCTGGAAGGTGGAACCAAGGTGAGGGGTGTGATCCTAGGATCGATAAGGAGTCCTATTGGGTCTCAGATAAGAACGTACTTGGAATTGTAGAGATGGGAGCATCATTCACTCATCAGAAAAATATGTCCAGGCGACGTAAGTTACCTCATGGATACTGGTGGCTATGTGGAGATGGCCAGGCACGAAAGGCATTACCTTTAAATTGGATAGGGACTTGTACTACAGGATACTTAATACCCCAGACCACGGTGCATGAGGAAATCCCTCGGGGACTCCTAAGGACCCCTTGAATTAGAACTAAGCTTACATACAACCCCCTAGCTATATATAACAAAGGATACCACAGCTTTCTGAGAGCTCTTATCCCGGCTCTAGGAGTTACCCAGCTAGAAAAAGCTAGAGTCAATATCTCTGCAACTCTGGAAATTGTGGAGAATGCCACAACAGATGTATTACAGGCAATCCAAGAAGAGGTATCCTCCTTATCCAAAGTAGTACTCCAAAATAGGATGGCATTAGACCTATTAACAGACAAGGGAGGAGGGGTATGTACAATAATAAATCAGAGTTGCTGTGCTTACATCAGTAAGGATTTAAGAACTGAAACAGAATTAAGTAAAATTTGGGAACAGACGAAAGTCCTGCATAGGACAAGTCAGGATGACACCAACTGGAAGGAAGATTTACGGAACCTGCTTACTAGCTGGCTACCAAATCTAGGATGGTTAAAGCAGCTCTTCCTAGTTTGTATCATCTTAGTACTGATTGTAGGTTTTACCTGTGTGATGACAAAGTGCTCTGCCTGCCTGTGCCGAAATACGAGAAAAGAATACGAGATATGGAAGAAACATGAGCTAAGGCAAAAGGTGGAAAGTGGGACCTATTTTGGGACAAATAGAACAGATTAGAGAATCTAGCAGGTAGACGTCCTGCTAGATTATAGAAAAGGGGGGAATTGAAGGGCAAAATCAGGTCCCTGCAGTATAGGAAGAGGGGCTTCATAGCAAGAAAAGAGAAAGCAGCTTCACAAAGTAGACATAAAGGGCAAATAGAGATAGTTTATGTAGAGAGTATTAGAAAACAAGGGATTCCAAGCATTTTTACAGGTGCTAGGTCCAGAATAACAAGGAGAATGAAGGCCATAAAGATAAGGACCGGAGAACAGCTCAAAAACATTTGGCAGGGAGGTAATTAGATGTCTGAAGTTACCTCATGGATACCATACGGTGGTTATGTGGGGACGCTCAGGCACGGAAAGCAGTACCTTTAAATTGGACAGGGACTTGCACTACAGGATACTTAATAGCCCAGACCATGGTGTGTGAGGAGATCCCTCGGGGACTCCTGAGGACCCCTGGGATTCAAATGAAGCGTACATACAACCCCCTAGCTATATAGAACAAGGGATACCACTGCTTTCCGAGAGCCCTTATCCCGGCTCTAGGAGTTGCCCAGCTAGAAAAAGCTAGAGTCAATATCTCTGCAACTCTGGAAATGATAGAGAATGCCACAACAGATGCATTATGAGCAATCCAAGAAGAAGTATCCCCTTTATCCAAAGCAGTGCTCCAGAATAGGATGGCACTAGACCGATTAACAGCCAAGGAAGGAAGGGTATGCACAGTAATAAATCAGAGTCGCTGTGCTTACAGCAAGAAGGATTTAAGAATCGAGAGAGATTGATGGAAAGGTTGGGAACAGACCAAAGTCCTGCATAGGACAAGTCAGGATGACCCCAGCTGGGAAGGAGATTTAAGGAACTTGCTTACTAGCTGGCTACTGAATCTAGGATGGTTAAAGCAGCTCTTCCTAGTTTGCATCCTCTTGGTGCTGTTGGGAGGTTTTACCTGTGTCATGATGAGATGCTCTGCCTGCCTGTGCCAGAGTACTAGAAAGAAAAAGCAGATTTGGAAGAGACATGCGTTGAGGCCAAAGGTGGGAAGTGGGGCCTATTTTGTGACACGTAGAACAGAATCAAAATGATCTAGCAGGTAGAAGCCCTGCTAGACTATAGAAAAGGGGGGAACTGAAGAGTGAGAACAGGAGCCTGCAGTTAGAGACAGAAGGGCCTCACAGCAAGAAAAGGGAAAGTAGCTGCACAAAGTAGAAACAAGAGGCAAACAAAGGGAGTTTAGATAGAGAGTGTTAGAAAACAAGGGATTGCAAGCACTTTCACAGACACTAGGTCAGGAATAACAGGGAGGATGAAGGCCATCCAGATAAGGACTGGAGAGCAGCTCGAAAACACGTGGCAGGGAGCCGATTAGATGTCTACAGGGCAAGTTAGTGTGAATGGTAGGTGGAGCGATCCCCCTTGCACCAGGGAGTACGCGCGTCACCAAGAAACACATGCCTGCTCTATATCCTTACCGGCTATACGGTCTGATTGCCGCACGTCAAGCCCAGAAGAGACACCTCTCTCACCTTGGGCACAGCTCACCAACCAAGAGCCAGGCCTTGCCAACTCGGTTGATCTGAGAAGGCGGGAGGGGGCCGCACATCACACCAGAAGTATCCATTTCACTTGCAGCTCTATGGAGAGAACAACACCAACTAACAGGCCTGAATGAATTCGCTCACAGGATGAACAACGAGTTTGTTCTTCATTAAAAAGCACACAGAGATTCCTAAACCAAAAAGAGAATGGCAGCACTTCAGAACGGCCAAACAGGTTCCTGTTCCTACGCCTCATCCTCTTACCCCAGCTTGCCTCCCCTCATCCCCTTCTCCTACTCCTCCGTGATGCCCACTGGCTTCAAGTCAGGTCGCAAACACATAGGACTCCTTCCACACGACTCCAGCACAAAGGATGGCACACTTGTTCCATACACATACAAATGGACCAAGCAGTGCTTTCACACTCACTTAACACACGCAGAAGCAGCCAAACCCTGAGCACGTACGTCCCCTCCTGCACTACTGGAGCCCACAGCTCACCTTCACGCCTCCGGGGATTTCTGCTCTTTTACACTGACGCAGCCTCGCTACAGCTCCATGGCTGTCACACAAGGCCTGCAGGACCTCTTGCTCCGCAAACCCCGTCTGCAGGCATTGCTTCATGAGGTTCCCAACCTGCCCTCCTGAGCAAAAACAAGCACTGAGAACAAGAGCAAAGCGCTCTGGATTCCACCTGGTCTGCTCCCCCACAAGGTCAGTCCTGCCACACACATGCCCTGCTCTGCAGACTCAGTCCCAAAGCCTGGCTGGGCATCAGCACCTGCATCATTCTTCAAACGCCCCAGCCCAGCAGCAAGGGAACAAAGTGTTGCGACAGCTGAAACAAAAATGCTCGGGGACATTCCTGCTAGCGCTGAACGTGAACGGATCTACCACTGAGCAACAGGACGTGGGACAAACAGCAGAAAACAACCAACCTGCACAACTAACTCGTTTCCGGTTGGTCCAGATGTTTTTATGCTCCCTCCCACGGCTCAGGCCAAGCTTGCTGAGCTGCTCCTCCTTTGTGCAGGACGACAACGGTGCCCATGGCATGTGGTGGCTATGCACAGCATGCCTTTTACTTGCTTTTCCTCTCTTCATCTTCCATTACCAAACAGCATCTCCAATCTCTCCTGGCTAAAAAATCACTTGGGGAAAAAAAGAACTGGCAACCTTACTTTTAAAATTACAACTTGATGCTTTAAAGCAGAAGCTCACCTAGCAAGGACACCTACCTTTGACAAGCTCAACCTACACGGAAGAGTTATTCCTCTGCGTCTGCACACACGGCACGCATTTTCAGCTGCAATAGTCAGCTCAGTTCTCAGCACAGCTTTACCATCCTCAGAAAGCCAGTTCATGGCCGCCATCTTTTTCTCTCTTCTGAAACACTCTACTGCTGCAAGAAGCAACGATTACAATCACACAATCACCGAACTGTAGGGGCTGGAAGGGACCTCTATAGATCACTGAGTCCAACCCCTCCCCCCGCAAAACAGGCTCCATACAGCAGGCTGTACTGTAGGCATCCAGCTGGGTTTGGAGTATCTCCAGAGAAGGACAATCCACAACCTCCCTGGGCAGCCTGACTATATACCCCCCCGCCCATAACCTCCCCACAGCCACCTATAGCCCCAAATCCTCCGATGGCTCACCACAGCCCCAGATCCCCCCTAGAGTACCCCTCAGCTCCTTATAGACCCATACGCCTTAACAGTCCCTGCACAGCCCCTGTCAGCCCCATATCCCCCTATAGAATCATAGAATCATAGAATCGCTAAGGTTGCAAAAGACCCACAGGATCATCCAGTCCAACCATCCGCCCTTCATCAATGGTTCTCGCTAAACCATGTCCCTCAACACAACATCCAAACACTCTTTAAACACTACCAGGCTCGGTGACTCCACTACCTCTCTAGGCAGCCCATTCCAGTGCCTGACCACCCTTTCAGACAAGTAGTATTTCCTAACGTCCAGCCTGAACCTTCCCTGACGCAGCTTGAAGCCATTCCCTCTCATTCTATCACTAGTCACCCGGGAGAAGAGGCTGACCCCCAGCTCACCACAACCTCCCTTCAGGTAGTTATAGAGAGCAATAAGGTCTCCCCTGAGCCTTCTCTTCTCTAGACTGAACAACCCCAGCTCCTTCAGCCACTCCTCATAAGGCCTGTGCTCCAGAGCCCTCACCAGCTTTGTTGCCCTCCTCTGGACACGCTCCAGGGCCTCGATGTCTTTGTTACATTGAGGGGCCCAAAACTGGACACAGTACTCGAGGTGCGGCCTCACTAGTGCTGAGTACAGGGGAATAATTACTTCCCTATTCCTGCTGGCCACACTATTTCTGATACAAGCCAGGATGCCATTGGCCTTTTTGGCCACCTGGGCACACTGCTGGCTCATGTTCAGTCTAGCATCAATCAACACCCCCAGGTCCATTTCCTCTACACAGTCTTCCAGCCACTCTGCCCCAAGCCTGTAGCGTTGCCTGGGGTTATTGTGGCCAAAGTGCAGGACCCGGCATTTGGTCTTGTTGAATCCCATCCCATTGGCTTCAGCCCAGCTATCCAACCTATCCAGATCCCTCTGTAAGGCCTCGCTACCCTCAGGCAGATCAACACTTCCAGCTAGCTTGGTGTCATCTGCAAACTTACTGAGGGTGCACTCAATGCCCTCATCCAGGTCATCAATAAAGATATTAAAGAGGACAGGCCCCAGCACCGACCCCTGGGGAACACCACTCGTGACCGGTCGCCAGCTGGATTTAACTCCATTCACTACCACTCTCTGGGCCCGGCCCTCCAGCCAGTTCCTTACCCAGCAAAGAATGTATCTGTCCAAGCCACGATCTGCCAGCTTCTGCAGGAGAATACTGTGCGAGACAGTGTCAAAGGCTTTGCTGAAGTCTAGGTAGACCACATCAACAGCCTTTCCCTCATCCACCAGACGGGTCACTGGATCATAGAAGGAGATAAGGTTGGTCAAGCAGGACCTGCCCTTCGTGAACCCATGCTGGCTAGGCCTGATCCCCCGGTTGACCTGCATGTGCCGCGTGATCTCCCTCAAGACAATCTGCTCCATAATCTTCCCCAGCACCGAGGTCAGGCTAACAGGCCTGTAGTTCCCCGGATCCTCCCTGCAGCCCTTCTTGTAGATGGGAGTCACATTGGCAAGCCTCCAGTCTTCTGGGATCTCACCCGTCAACAAGGAGCACTGATAGATGATGGAAAGCGGCTCGGCTATCACCTCCGCCAGTTCCCTCAGCACTCTCGGGTGAATCTCATCCGGTCCCATGGACTTGTGGCAGTCCAGTTGGAGTAGCAGGTCTCTAACTGTTACCTCCTGAATCGTGGGGGGTTTAGTCTGCTCCCCAGCCAAGGCTGCCAGGTCAGGGAGTAGAGAAACCTGAGGATAACCGGTCTGTCTTTTAAAGACAGATGTAAAGAAGGCATTCAGAACATCTGCCTTTTCCTCATCCTCAGTGGTTACATTGCCAGCCTCATCCAGTAGAGAATGGAGATTCTCCCTGGTCCTCCTCTTGCTGTTGATATACTTGTAAAAGAGTTTCTTGTTCCCTTTTACCCCAGCAGCCAGCTTGAGTTCAAGCTGGGCTTTAGCCTTTCTGATTTTCTCCCTGCACATCTTAACAACTTCTTTGTATTCTTTCTGGGTTGCCCGTCCCTTCTTCCAGAGGAGGTAGATTCTCTTTTTCTCCTGGAGCCTCAAGAAGAGTTCCCTATTCATCCACGCCGGTCTTCTTCCGCACCGGCTCATTTTGCGGCTTAGGGGGACAGCCTGCTCCTGCGCCTTTAAGACTTCCTTCTTAAAGAGCAACCAGCCATCTTGTACCCCTTTGCTTTCGAATACTGAACTCCAGGGGACACTCCCTACTAGTCTCCTGAACAATTCAAAGTCTGCCCTCCGGAAGTCCAAGGTAGCAGTTCTGCTGTTCCCCCTCCTGCCTCCACCAAGAATCGAGAACTCTACCATGTCGTGGTCACTCTGCCCAAGACAGCCCCCAACCTCTACATCTCCCACCAGACCTTCTCTGTTTGTGAACAGCAGGTCTAACGGGGCAGCTCCTCTCGTAGGTTCTCTTACCAGCTGCATCAAGAAGCCTCCCCGCAGCTCCCAGCAGCCACAGCCCACCTTAGCCCCGGTTCTGGGGAGCTGCAGGGGATCTGCGGGCACCGGGAGCAGCGCTGGAGGGGTTGGGGGTGGGGGGGCACGGTTCAGATGCAGGCAGCAGCACTGTGGCGCTGGGGGACCCGAGGCCTCCATCAGTCCCAATCCCACCACCCATCCCACAGCCCTCATCCCAATCCCACAGCCCCACCCCACGGGGGGTCCACGGGGGAGGGGAGGGCAGTGTGCTTGGGGGGCCGCGCAGGGCCCCTCTCCCTCTCCCGCTCCCGTTCTCCCGCACACCTCCGGCGGAGCTGTCCTCAGCACTCGCTCCCGTTGTGCCGCGGCTTCCGGCTCGGTGTTGCCCGGACAGCGCCGGCTGACGCCGCGCTCTCCTGCGGGGCGGCCCGGGCTGCCGGAGCGGCGCTTCGCTGACGACAACCGGGCCTGACACTGCCGGCTCCCAACGGCCGCTCCCGCGCACGGCAGCTCAGCCAATGGGAGCCGGCGAAGCTGCCGCTGACCAATAAGACGCCGGGGGAGGGACAGAGCTGTTGCTGACCAATGAGACAACGGGGGAGGGACAGAGCTGTTGCTGACCAATGAGACAACGGGGGAGGGACAGAGCTGCCGCTGACCAATGAGACGCCGGGGGAGGGACAGAGCTGCCGCTGACCAATGAGAGCCCGGGGGAGGGACAGAGCTGCCGCTGACCAATGAGACGCCGGGGGAGGGACAGAGATGCCGCTGACCAATGAGACGCCGGGGGAGGGACAGAGCTGCCGCTGACCAATGAGAGCCCGGGGGAGGGACGGGCAGATGCTGCTCACGGGGAGCTCCTCCTGCCGCTGCTGGATGCTGATGCTGACAGGGCTGGAGATGCTCTGCAGGGCCAGCTCGTAGCTGGGAGCCACGAATGGACATGGCGGGAGAGAGGAGAGAGCTGGCGGGGGCCAGCCGAGGCATCCCTCACTCAAAAGCATCACAAAGCCACAGCCATAGCACGGAAGCTGGCCATGATCATGAGCAGCATCCCGGATGCTGGAGATTCTTTGCTACCATACACTACGGGAGCACAGCTCTCGCTGCAGGCATCCCACAGCCAGACAAAATGGGAACAAACCCGCAGCTCTGCTGCACGCACAGCCCACAGCCATAGCCTTGCAACATGAGCTGCCTTGCTGTTGCTTGCATCCATCCCAATCCCTGGGAATGAAGACTCAGAAGGCAGTCAAGGCGTTGATCCAGCACCAGCGAGCTTTTATTCCCTAAGAGCCAGGAGGGCCTTTTGGTGAGAGGTCCGGTGTACAGATGGGACTCATCCTTTCATGTTCAGGAGAGAGGGGCTCAGAGCTTGTGCTGCTGCCCGGTGCCTGGGACTGGAGCTCTGATTCTACGTCCCCCTCCACCAGGCTCGGCTCCTCCTGGCTGACGCTGACCTGCTCCTGCATGGAGCTGCTGCTGTCGGGGCACTCGGGCTGTGCTTGGGCTGGGCTGCACTGCAATGGTGCCCCGTCACAGTCCAGCTCGGTGACTGTTGTTTCTGGCAGGCTCAGGTCAGCGTCTTCTGCACAGCCGGGAGAGATGAGGGCTTCCACCTGGATCAACACTTTCATTCCCTCACTGGTGTTGTAAGGCAGGCTGTCATCCGAGCTGCAGCGATTTGTGCTTCCTAGCAGCTCTGCACTGATATAAGCACACAGTGAATCATCGCTATACACTCTGGCTCTTCTGCGTGGACGAGGGCTCGGTTCACCTAGGAAGGAGTAGATACACAGGCAAACAGTTAGTGGCAAACTTGCACAAGCTGAATGATGAGAGTGGTTCTTGAGATTTGCTTATGCAGTGGCAGCAGGACAAAGCCAATAGGACAATAGCAACAGTAGGAGCACTGTCTCAAAAGGAACTGTTGCGCTTTTGTTGTTTGTCTTTCTCTTCTGTGTGGACTCCAAGCATGAATTCCATGGCGCTGACAAGCAGGGTTTTGACAGCTGGATGTGCACCCTTACCTGCCAGGACCACCACCTCTGTTTCTGAGGGCTCCCTGGCATCGCGCTGCAGTTGGCGTTTGGCCACAGAGGATGGTTTTCTGGGCTTGAAACAGGAACACCAACTGCATGCTGGGGATTCCTTCACCCTGCTGGGTGGACTTGGTCTGGAGGGAGAAAAGAGGGAGCGGTGTGAGTCGTGCATGGTGCAGGGTGAGGGAAGAGCTGCCCTGAGCTCTTGCCCACACTTGTTTGTTCCTAGCACTGCCTGGTTCCTGCTGAAACACAACTTAGAAGCTCGCTCTGATTCACACGGTTGAGGACGGTTCCATTTCTAGAGCTCAGCCCTGGAGTCTTCCTGGCTACATTCCCCTCAGCCATGTCAACCCAGATGCAGAGCATGCCTGTTAGTTGAACCTCAGAGTCCAAAGGGAGGGGACATTCAGTACACCACCACACGCACTATTGGCGTCACGTACTTTCTGCAAGTTTTTGCTCTTGCAATAGTGGAGAAAAACCCACAAAAGCCCACCCAACCAAGTCTGATAGGAAGCTGCTGGAAAAGAAAGTCCTCTTTACCTTTCAGACGGAAAGTCAATGATTGTGTGGAATTTCCCCCGCGCAGCTGCGGGGCCTTCTTCCACTTCCATGTCCCTGCTCTCTGTCACAGCGGGAGAGCTGCTGTGGCCTCCCCTCTGTGCCTGTGCCTCCTCCAGGGTGAGCAGCTTGGTGGCAGGAGAAGACACCCGCACAGATTCAGGCCCTGATGGAGAACTGCGCCCTGGAAGGGAAGACCACAGCTAAGAGGGAGGATCAGAAAGCAGCAGCACAGCCATCACAGTTCTGGGGGAGGTGCCGCACATCTCTCAGCCTTGCTTATCCAAACCACTGGAAAAAGAGGAGGTCAAAACCCTTTCATCAAGCTTCACCTGCACGCAAAACATCACCATGACAGGGACGGTTTTCTCATGCTCAACTTTGGGCTTGGACATTCTCCGCATCCAGCCACAGAGGATGCCGTATTCTCACCTAAGCCCACAAGCCTGCTGGCCCCTCGATAGCAAAAGCGTAGCTCAGCAATCCTGGAGAAGGCCTGCATTTGATCAAGGTGTCTCATCAAGACAAAGCTCATGCAGGAAGACGCTCACCTGCTCCATCTCCGATGCCTGATGTGGAGCTGGAGCAGAAGAGGACGTCGGTGTGGTTGATGAGGAATTCCACCACATCCGACTGCCTCTGAAGTTCCTCGCAGGCAGCTCGTCCGCTGGCGCAGGCAGCCTCGTTCTGCTGGGATCTGTAGAAAAGGCAGATTGGAGAAGTCATTCACCCGAGATCGTTTCCCCACGTTTGGGCATTTGGGCAGCCAAAGGCTGTCCAGTTGGGCTCTGGAGACTTCCGCAGTGGGCAAGCACTGATGCCACTGAAGACATTCTCCCGGCTGATCAAGGACACACCAGCCCCATCTGACAAAACCAAGAGAGCAGAAATTGTCCTCCTCTCGAAAGTGTGCCCGTGGGGAGATCGGATCTAAGCCTTGTGCTGAGACGGAAAAAGAAGTTTACCTGAAGAGGTTGGGAGCCCACACAATCGCTAAGTTCTTAGCGGGCATGTTTGTGACGGAGCAGCTCCCAGCCAGACAAGCCAAGTGTCTGATCAGGTACTCCAGCGTCCTGGAAAGCAAGAGCCAAACCTTCAGCACCACTGAGCACGCCGTGCTCACATTCACCAAACAAACCTCACTTCATGCCACTGCTTGTTCTTGCTACTAGCAAGTAGATCAAGCTTTCCCAAGTGCCACGCTGCAGCACCAAGCCCCAGCACAGCACAGCTGCAGCCATCAGCTGCACCAGCCATGCCCCCGTGCCCAGGAGCTGACCCAATCCATTCACCCCACTCAGCCATCCACCACTTCAACACACACAGGCATCACGTTGCCAGTGTGACACAAAGCCTGCCATCGCATCATTGCCCTCTGAAGTGCAGCAGGGCTGAGCTCCCCACACCGAGGGCAGCAGTTTTCTGACCTGTAGTGAGGCGCGGGCAGCAGCTGGATGACCTCCTGCATTCTGACCAACCGCTCCTCATCTGTAGATGCACAAACAGCGTCCTGGAAGAAAGCAGAAAGGGAATGAGACACACATCATGCGAGTCAAGCGTATGGGGCTAACAGAAAAAGGGCCTCAAAGCTGCAGAGGGCACTGCTGCTCCCATCTCCCACATTTCCAATGCAGGATGCACACACCAGGTGTTACGGTGCACGCGGTGTGCAGGAAGCATGAGCTGCTTGTTGTACAGAGACACCCACTGGATGTCCATCAAAACCCCAACTTCAACAGAAAAAAGACCAAAAAAAGGTGCGCAGGCGTGTGTGTGGATGGGACAGGCCACGAAGAGGGACATGAAGGCCATTGCCTTGTGCTTACCGAGAACTTGCCATGCAGCTGCTCGGGCAGCAGAGGGCTCGGCAGCTCCCTGAAGTACATCTTGCACAGGGAGCTCACGCTGTGAATGTCCCGGACGGTGAGCTCCGGAATCTGCTCCGACTCAAAGTCATGGCTGGAGAGAAGGACACAAAAACAGAGGGCTTGGAGAAAGAGGAAAACAACTCCAAAGCAAGACAACATACAGTCAAGAAGCACTCTTACCGCAGCTTCTGGATCTTGGACGCCACGCCGGACAGGCGGTAGATCCCCTGCACCACGCCGTGCTGCTCAATGAACTCAGCGCAGCTCTGCACGACCTGGGGGACTACAGAACAAGGGCCAGCGCTTAGCTGAGCTCCTGATTCAAGTCCTGCTTCAGCCGCTGCCCCTGTCACATCCCATCCACTAACCCCAGCCTGGCTACTGCTTGCCTCCTCCGTAGAGGAGAAAAAAAGCTGTCACAGACGTCTTTGACAGGCAGGAGCCGGGGACAAAACTGGACACGGACGTGTTCTTGGCTTTCAAGAAATGCCAGGACCTGCCAAGCAGCCTGCAGAAAGTAATTCTGGGGAAGCCAGAGACACTGCCACAAGTCCCATCACAGCTCCCACCGGAATGGAGGCGTGAGACCTCATGTCCAGAAGAGCTAGGAAACTGACGCAGTACACTCTCTTGGGCCAAAAGGCTTCCTTGGTTTTCAGGCTAGCGTGGGATTGGCTTACACCTTTGGCTTTAAGCAAATACAAGTGTGCCGGTCTCTTGTGAGCATTAGCCTCAGCTTCCCTTGCAGCCATAACTCCCATTTCACGTTTCTCCACCGCTATCAACCTGCCCCTTGCTAGACATGATCTCCCTTTCTTTCATCTTGTCATGCCCAACAGAGGGAGGAAGCTCTCAGGAACGGGCTGTTCCTTACCATCACGGCCAGAGTGGAGAAGATGCTCTCCCAGGTCACAGCCAAACACCCCTTCCTTCTCCTTCTCCTTCTCCTTCTCCATCTCCCGCTGCTTCGGTTCCTCTGGGCGGGCCTCCACGAAGGAACGAAGGAAGCTGAGGAGCTTGCCACGCTTCTTTGTCACTGCACAACAAAAGGAAGAAACCAGTTCATTTCAGGTTGGGCTCAGTTGGACCAGGCCGAGCATCACACATTCGACAGAGCACGTAAAAGCGGGAAGAACATTGCCAACAAGTACCTACAACAACAGATTTTCCCCGTCCCTGGAGGAGTCCAAGGCCAGGTTGGATGGGGCCCTGGGCAGCCTGGTCTAGTCTGGCATTCGAAGTGGAGGTTGGCAGCCCTGCCTGAGGCACGGGGGTTGGAGCTTGATGATCCTTGAGGTCCCTTCCATCCCAAGCCATTCTACAAGGATCCTATCGTTTGCCCAAGCCCTCATTCTCACTGCCTACAAAACAGCAGCCCTACGCCCCGTGGGATGCAGGAAGGATCATCAACACAGAGGAGAACGTGGGATGGATAAAGGAGGTATTCAACACAGAACACACCCAGAAAAAGACTCCATTTGACTTCCCCACGCCATCACATGTAACATCCGTACCTGGCTTTGGCGCTGAATTGACGAGGGCCTCAGGAATTTTTCCGTTGATGAGCTCCACGCACTCACCAGGGAAAAATCCAACCTGGAACAAGATCAAGAAGAGAGATGGAATACTGAATGCAGCATTTCTCAGGCCTCAACTGTTCAACCAAGAAAGAATGGCCTGCAGAAAAGTAACCCTCATTCAACATTTGCAGCCAGAAGACCTACAAAAGCAACTGACGGAGCATAAGATGGCTGTTCACCGTGCTTGTACAAAGGACAGAGATGCTCAACTCCTGACTGCCTATTGAGCACAAGAGGCACTTGCTTCTAAGTCACATGAGGAGACAGTTTCCCACCCAAGCCCAGAGCCAAAGGGAAAGGCCTCTGACAGCGACACAGGGAAGCTGTTGACGTCCAGAAGCCACCCTGTGCAGGCCGAGCAGCTCTAAGCTGACGTTCCTGACTTGACTGCAATTGCGCCCAGGAGTCTGAAGCTCGTGCCTACCTGAAAGCCATGCTTGCCTCTCCACCAGGGGCTCTGCTCCTTTGCTGGCATAGCAGTAATGCACACCAGGTCTCCCACCTGCAAGACATTGCAACATCAATCCCAGCGTCAGCACAGCTGGGAGGAAAGCACAGCTGAAATGGCACCCTTCTTCTGCACTGCCAAAGAGCGCACAGCTTGAGAGCAATTGCACCGGGGCAGCTCTTCAGGCATTTCCCGTCGGAAAGCTGAACGTGGAGGTACAAGAGTCACTGCCTTACACACCAGACAGAATACAGTGCAAGCATGCCATATGAAACCATCTTTTAGACATGGCTGAACTCCTCCCTGCATCCAACCCAGTGCAAGTCCTATCTGGACCTGCATCTTCTGGGCTTCGCCTCACAAGGCATTCTGAAGGTGTCTGAGAATATTCCTGATGCATTCACACGGTATACTCTTTTGTCCGTGACAACAAGGAACGCCTTCTTTATCTGCTTACCTCCAAGGAGAGCTCATCCGCTGCCTGGGCAACATAGCTCTTGATAACATGGCCAGCAGCAATAGCTGGAATATTAAGAGATGGCTCCTCCTGGACCAGCAAGGGCTTCCCCTGGTTCTCAGGCTGAAACAGAGAGCACAGGCCATGGTGAGGAGCTGAGGACAAACAAGGAGGATTTCAGGGTGCCATCTCGATGCCACTAGCAAGGAAATGAAGCTTTTAAGGCAGCTCTTCAGGGACACCGAGAGAGCCGGAAGGATGCTCTCTCTCTTGAAAAGCAGGAGAGCACACCGGTGGCTCATTGTGCTGGCTCAAGGCAGGGAACAGAGACCAAGCAGAGCTTCACACTGTACCTCCGTCAACGCCCGGTCAGGCCCACGGCTGATCTCGCTGCTCGCGATGCCCATCACAGCAGGCGCGACAAGCTGCAACAGAAAAGAATCACATTTCCTGTGTTCACACAGCACTGGATTGAGAGTCTTCTTCAGATATAATCTCAGTTGCCCACTGGCAGAGGCAGGTGTTCTAGATACAACCACTGTGTGCAGTCTATTCAAACGGGACAGCCTTTGCATTACGCAGCATTGGACCAAGTCGCTGTCCCTCTGCTAGCAGATGGGGACTCTGGCACAAAGCAGCAGATGCATTTGCCCGCAGCACGCTGAGAGCGCAGTAGCAGGCCAGGGAGAGGTGTCACTGCTGGGGCTGGAGCTGCTCCCCAGCCCCCGGCTCCCAGCAGCAGCCTCACCACCAGCGCCGGCCGCAGACTTGTCCACGCATTTCCTCTGCCTGCATCTCTGCTGTGCTCCCTACAGCTGTCGGGCACACTCACACAGCCAAAGCATGCGTGCTTGTGCCCCTGGCTCATGTTCTGCAGCTCTGCACAGAGTGGGGCTAGGGCTCTTTGCCTAAGGGATTGCTTTCCTTCACACTAGCTACTCCCAGCACTACAGACAGCACCCTGCCGAGGGCTGAGCTGGAGGGGAAGTGGAGAAAACCCACATGTTTTTTCCAGTGTCACATCCAAGATGGACGAGGCTGTGTTACTACACACGGTGCGACTAAACACAGGCTGCTGAACCATGGGGGGGGACAAAGCGTGGCACGTACCTGGCAAGAGATCAGAACAAGGGAGAAGAAGATCCTTGAACCCACAGCCTTCCTTGTCACTTTGCTCTGATCTTCCACGAGCAAAAGCTGCACCAAGGGAGCAGGCGGAGGGTGGGGAGGGGAGGGAGAAAGAGCAGGTCAGTGAGCTTGCACAATTGAGCAAAGGAAAGAACCAGGGAAGAACCGTGGGACAAATGCCACCTTGATGGACGGCTTTTGAATGGATGGCCCGGGGGAAAATGGCGTATGACGGTCAAGACTAAACAATATGATCCTAGGAGCTCCGCCAGCCAGCAGTCCTCAAGGCCTCGCGGCCCACCCGTCTATCCCACACCGTCTCAGCTTACCTACAAGGCGCTGCGCAAGACGGGATGAAGACAAAGGGACTCAATCAGTGCACAAGTGCAACAAGCCACGTACTCACGCCGAGCTCAAGCGCTCCAATGAAGGGACGCAGCACGCGCTGCTCCTCCCCTCATTCTAGCCGCTTATGACATCACTAAGGGCCACCCGGCTGCTCCACCATGGACGGACAAGGTGGGGAGGCAAGACCACGTCACAAGACCACAGGATTCCAAAAGGGCACCCCAGCGTTCGAGAAATCAGTGCGTGGTTGGAATTCCATCCCAGCCAAATCCTGGAGAAGCTGGCATGGGGTTGGCGGGACCAAAGTGCAGGACCCGGCGCTTGGTCCTGTTGATCCTCTTGCTGGGCCTATGGCAAATCCACACTAGGGTCCTTCTTTGCACCCAAGGGCGGCTTAGAGCAGCCATCTCTTTCACCTGGATGGAAATAAAGGAAGAGAAACACAACACTACTACCAGACTGCTTTGCCAATTTCTTTCCCGAGTGCATTTTTGCCTTTTGGCTTCCACGACGACCTCATTTCCTCCTCCTTTTCTTTGGGGGGAAGCTGCCCCCAGTGCCTGAGCTTCACAAGACAGCATGAAACATGACACTAAGACAAACGCTTGCCCTGGGTGCAGGGTGGCTGTGCTTTGCCAGGTATACTAGCGGGCTAGAAAGCGCCACGTGGCAGCCCCAGGCCAAGTCTGCATTCAGTCACTGTGGCCACAGCTGCTGCCTCACTGCCAGAACGTATCCGAGGATACAGATGGACGCAGGCACTCCTGCTCCTTCTGCAAAGCCCTCCTCTGCACAGCCCGTTAGCTGCTGATCACTGCTACGCCAACCGGGCTCCCCTTGACAGCAGCCCTGGGATAAACACGCCTGTACTCTTCCGTGCAGCAGCGAGCTCCAGGGATGAAGCAGCACAGAGGAAACCAACAGAATCTACTGCTGCTGAATCCACCAGCTCAACCTGCCCACCAAGAGAAATACCTTGGGACAGAACACAAGGGGGGAAAGCGCTTCCGCTCGCACACGGACAAAGGGAATCAAAACAGCTTCATCAAGAAGAGCTTGTTGGGTAAACCCAACCTCAGAGACACAAATGCATCTGGTTCTAGTAAATATTACGGCACCTTGGTGATGAAACGCTGTTCTGCTGCTCGGAGAGCACGAAGCATGCTGTGTTGACAGGCACAGCAGCGCGATGCCCAAGCTGAGCACGCAAACCTCCCCAGCACCCCTGGCCAATGCTGCCAGGGAAATGCATGACCTGCAGTTCCACATGGCTCACTGCACGGACATTGGGGGGCTGTCTTAGTCTCAGGTGGGATCCATTTTTCTTCAGTGTCTGCTATGGTGCTACAACAGTGAGAACACTCTCGTGTTTATAGTTTCTGAGAAGCAGACCTGGACAGAGCCAAGGCCGTTCTCAGCAAAGCTCTCAAGAAGGAGCTGGGAGGAAACCAAATGAGGACAGCTGATGTCAACGGGCCAAAGGGATATTCCATACCATATGACATCAAGTGGAAGGCGTTTTAACGGGGGTGGGAGCTCATCTCACTCTCTTCCTCTGCTTGCCCATTGCTTGGGAGGTGCTGAGCCACTGCTTCTACATCACTTCTTACATACTTTCATATATATGTGTGTGTGTGTGTGTGCGTGCATCCATTACTTCTGTCCTTTTCTCTACCTTTGGAAAGAGATTTCTCTCAACACACGATTTCCGGCTTCTTTTTTTTTCCCCCATAATTCTCTCCCCCATCCCACCGGGAAGGGGGGAGTAAGCAAAGGACTCTGTGGTGCTCCACCACAAGAGGGCAATGGCAGCAGACATGACGTGCACTGTGGTCAGCAGGAAATGAAAACCATCTGGAGGTACGCAAGCCCCCCGTTTCATTTTCCAGAAAACAACCTGTGGTGTCAATGAAACATGGCCCTCACTAGGAACATCTGCAAGGATGCTTGGAATGACTGAGGGCATTGGACCCCATGAACGTCACCTTGCCGACACAATGGCATGGCAAACACAGCAGCAACTCCTGGCACCGATACCTCCGGGTACAACAAGCACAGGGCATTGGGTTGCTTTGGATGCAGTTTGAGCGCAGATCTGAGGTCTTCATGGAAAGCGCCTTGCAGAGCGCATCATGTCCTGCACCAGGCAGCACGCTACGCATCCCTCATCTCTCCAAACTTTGGGGCTTTGAAGCTGCACGTTGTTTCTTGGCACTTTGTCCCCCACAACTCCAGAGCACTTCCAGCTCTTCCCTGGCAATTCACGGCTTGCACAGTGCCAAACGCAACCAAGAAAAAAAGGCAAGAAAGAAGCAAAGGCCATGGCTATGCACACAAGCGTCCGGAAAGAATTCAGCTCCGGAATGAAACCTGCACAAGTCAACTCAACAGATTCCAAGGAATTCATTGACATCTGACACAATTTGCAACGCCAGAAGCACTGCCACGCCAACAGCACCGTATTTGGAAAGCAGCACGTCCAAATCAGCCCCCTTGCCCTGCTCTACCCGCTCAGCCCAACGCAGAAATCAAATACACAAACTCTCTTGCTTTGGCTCACGACAGCCATCAAGCTCATGCTTTAGTGACACAGAGAACTCCATCTCCAGCTACTCCGTGTCTCGCTCACCACAAGCTCGGCTGGGAGCTGTCGCTCAGCCTGACACCACAAGCAGAAAAGAAGCGCACATAAGCAGATGCTCTCATCCACACGTGCAAATCTGGGGGCGAGGTATAAAAGGCTCACTGGGCCATGGGCAAAGCAGGGAGCAGATGATAGGCAGGAAACAGGAAGGAGCTGAAGACCAGCTCTCCTACACCAAAGACAGGGAGAGCTGAGTCAGCACCACGGGAGGACTTACGACACAGCTTAACAGCTTGCAGAGAGCCTGAGGTTGCCAAAAGAGGCTGCCAGGGTAACTCTCACCAGTCTTTTGCAGGGCTGTTACAGATGCTTCTGATGCTGACTTCCATAGCCCTGTGTCATTGGTAGAAAGCACATGTGAGAAATGCTCAATTGGTCTGGGTAACGCTTCTATGCTTCCACAGTTAGGACTGAAACAAAAGGAAAAAAAAAAAACATGAAACCCTATGACATTTGCCTCTCTATTGCTGCTGTCAGCGTGACATCTAAGATGAGCATTACGCGTCCCTGCACCCGACTGAAGATTCATCCAAGTCTGTGTTCCACACAGCTCCATCCCAGTGCCAAAAAGAAACCCGTACAGAGATGTTTAGATGATTCTTTGTGCAGATACAAGTGCAGGTGCATGTGCATTCTCTACAGCAAGAAATAGCAATTTCTCAAGCAGTACGACGGAAGGTCAGTGGAAAGGAAATATAGGATGAACTCTTTTCATATAAAAAGTCCTTGCTAAACCTCTCCCCAGCAAAAAGGAAGCCTGCTGGGCATTGTTAGCAGCAGTTCCCAGAACATCTTGCGCCACAAAATGCAGCACGCTCCTTTTTTTCACAGTCCCCTCGTTTCTCTAAGCAGCGTCAAATACCCTCCACTTCAAATACACCCATCAGATAATGAACAGAGCTCAGAAGGGGTTAGGAGTAGAGCGACACACAGCTCCGCTTCGCGCTGAGGGCAGTTTTGGCCCTCCGAGCTTGCCGTAGCCACCCTGCGCTCTGGCGCCGGCGGACCGGAAGTACTCGTAGTCACTATGGCAGCCGCCTGCGGGGGGTTTGAGCTGCGAGGCTGTGGGGAACGGTGCCTTTTGAGAACGGTGTTTTTCTGAGCGTTTTATCTTAAAAGGTGGTTTTCTTCCTCGATGTGTCGAATGAACGGCGATGGAGAGCCCACAGAATTCCAGCCGCCCCCGAAGCCCGTCATTATTGACAAGCAGAAGCAGAGAGAGGAGAGGAGGTAGAAGGGGTAGGCCGCGGTGGGGGCCGCCCTCAGATTCCTCAGGGCTCTGAGGCATTGGTACTCGAAAAGTGCGTGTCGGAAGGTGACAGAGACACGGGCCCTGCCTCTGCCTTTGCCTCACATCTCGAGGTCAGCTGGGAGCTGAGTGCAGGTATTTCTGTTTGTGAAATGGAATTCCTCTTGTGCTAAGCATTTTTCATGTCTCCGAAACCCACCTGCACTGCTTTAAGTGGCACAGTGTTTAAAGTGGCGGTGCTGCCTCTGAGAGGAGAGTGACGATGTGATACTGTGCACACTGGGGGTATTGGTCAACAGTTGGCTGCACGTACCCAGCAGTGTGCCCAGGTGGCCAAGAATGCCAGCAGCATCCTGGCCTGTGTCAGAAATAGTGCAGTCAGAAGGACTGGTGAAGCGATCTGCCTGCTGTTCTCAGCACTGGTGGAACTGCACGTCCAGTACTGTGCTCAGTTTTGGGCCCCTCACTACAAGAAAGGCACTGGGGCTCTGGATCGTGTCCAGAGAAGGGCAACAGACTGGTGAAGGATCTGGGGCACAGTAGTATGGGAGTGTCTGAAGGAGCAGGGAGTGTTCAGTCTGGAGGAGATTCAAAGGAAACCTCATTTCTCTGCACCACTACCTGAAAGGAGGTTGTGGCTGGGTGGGAGTTGGCTCTTCCTTCTCCTCTTCTTAGCAGCAGGAGGACAAGAGGTGATGGCCTTCAGTTGTGCCAGGGGAGGTTCAGGTTGGATACTAGGAAAAATGTCCTCTCGAAATGCCCAGGCAGGTGGTGGAACTGTTGTCCCTGGAGGTGTTCAAGCCATTCCCTGGCTCTGAGGCCAAGTCTCCATGCTGTCTGAAACACAGTGACCCCATGCAAATAATCTGTTGGTAGTGGCCCTCTGGCCAGTACTGTGTCAGGAAGCATGCCTTCAACTTAGCTGCCAGACAGTTGAACTCCGGAGCATAAGGAGATTTCTATGGCACGGTATAATTCATCGGAGCAGAAAAGAGTTTTAAGAGTCCCCTTAAGCTTTCCCAACACAAGATAACCACTTGAATGTGGTGTCTCCTGTAGGCTCTCCTCAGCTGTTTGTAAGAAACGGTAGGAAAAAAATTACTATATTTTACTATCAAGTGATGAAAAAAGTGTTTTTTTCATCTGTGTCTCATTTAGACCATGAAGAAATTCCTGTCAACAAGGCAGGAGTTTAATTTTTTAGTGGGAACGTAGGCGATAATTTAGTTAACTTTCTGACTGATACAGGGATTATATCAGGATGGTGAGCAGTCACCTGGGGTTTCTGCAGGGCTCCATTTCAGAGCCAGATGGAGGACTGCATCAGGGAAGGGTCAGGGTGGAAAAGCTTCTGCACCGGAGGTTGCCCATGCACAGAACAGGTTGCCCAGGCCCAAACATGCCAGAGTTCAAGGAGCCTTTGGACACCACTCTCAGACATAGTGTGGCTGGTTTTATGTGGAGGCAGGGGTTGGTTTTATGTGGAGGCAGGGGTTGAACTCCTATGATCCTTGTGAGTCTCTTCCAAGTAGGCCATTCTACAATGGCCTGGAAGGCTGTGAAACAGCTTTTAGTTGTGTTAGTTATCAAGGTGACACAAGCATGTAAAATCTGGAAACCCTAATGCTACTCCTGTGGGGAAAGAACATTCATAACCAAAGAACCTGCCTTCCTCAGTAGGTAACTTAGGAGACGTACAAGGAGTAATGGCCTGCGGATGCCTCTGTATTACACTGTGCAGACAGAACAGCCAGCGCTATGGAAACCTAATGCTACTGATGTGGGGGGTGGAAGGAGCAGTTAGCAAGATCTGCATCTCAGGAGGTCTGGCAGACTGGTAAAAGAATGCTATCCAATTTAGCTTACAGGGAAAAGGAGGAACGGCTGCTGTCATATTCTTTTTTCCTTAGTAAGTAACAGAGTTAGAAGCATAGAAGAGAGTTAACAGCATATCAACTTAAGGACGGTGTAATAAATCAGTGTTATTGAGGTATATGAACAAACATAACAGCCACACAGACCCAAAATCCCTTTTCTCCCACTGGTGTCCAGTAGTCCCTTAGTTTGCTGACAGATTGGGCTGCTTTCTTCTCTTAAAGCAGCACTTGTCTCATTGCTTTGCTTCACAGTCAGAATTCTGACCTTCTGACCTTTTAATACCTTTTTTCTTTTTTTCCAAAAATCTTTCCCTCTAGCTGCAGGTCAGAATGAAACCTCAACCATGGTCAAAACGGTGGGAGAGGCCGAAATACAACATAAAAGGAATAAAATTTGAGCTACCCGAGAAAAAAAATGAAGGAAGCACAGAAGTGGAAGCAGCCCTGGCTGGAATTCGATATGCTGCGAGAGTACGATACTTCAAAATAGAGGAAAAAATATGGAGGGAAGCGAATGAAGAGCTGAACAAGTAACAGCTTTGAGTTCAGTGTAAGAATTGTCTGTTTTCAAGTTTCATATGCAAATAAAAGACAGTGAAATTTCAGCAGTTCTCATCTGAATGTTAAACTGCCCCTTCCTGAAAACGGTGTTACAGTGTGTTCAGCCCTGCTTCTGCCTTCCCTTCTAAATCACAACTAACAAAAGGGGTTTGCAGTTACTGTGTTGTCACTTCCAAATAACTGTTTCTTCTGCCTTTGCCAAGTAGACAGGGGCCAATTGTGAAAATGCTTCATTCAAGATGTTCAGAAGGGGGCTATGGCAGGGAAGCAGATGTACAGAAGCCCAGCTGGACAATCTGAGAGTAAGTGCTGCTTAGCTGTCCTGTAAAGGCACTTTTGAAATGACATCTGATAAAGCACCAATAGTAACCTGACAACAAAGCAGTAATACCAACGTTTTGAAACCAGCTTGCAAGAATGAAGCCAGATTAGCTGTTACTCCAGTCAGATTGTGTGAATGGGTGCAAGGTTCACCACAAAGTGGCACGGTAGGTTCTCAAAGATACTCAACTGGGATGGGGCTTCCGAGCTCCAGTAAAAATCGCCTTCCCCTGCTTACCAGTCATGACAAGTGACGTCTGCAGCCACTGGAAGAAGCCTCTACAGAGGTAAAGCGTGATAGAACCTATTCCAATTTCACAGCAGCACAAGACTAATTTCTTTGGGAGCAACTTTCCACATGAATAAGGAAGCAGAGGAGACAAAAGCAAGCACGGAGATCACATGCTTCAGCCGATTACTTATCAGTTGTATTTTCTTTGCACTCAGGAAAGTAGAAGTGCACAATTACTTACAACAGAACTCCTAAATCCTGCAGATAATGAAGCGCCAGCAGTGCCAAAGTTTTTTTCCATACTTCACATAACATTCCTGTCGTGTTCAAGACTTGAAAGCGTTAAAAGTCTCATTAACACAAAAACATCTTTACTTTTCAAAATAATGGTTTTGCTTTTATTTTAAAAGTCATTGTTGTCTATAACACTGATGAATGCTATTTACAATTAAAATAGTTTACAAAAATACATATTCTGTAATAAAAAACAACAGAAAAACCATAGGGAATAAAAGCCCCCAGGAGTTAAATGGAAGACCCATAAATAACATTTTAGAGAAGCAGGCAATAGCAAACTGAGCAGAATTTGTGACGCACTGCTGTTTCTACAGTAAAACATCCTTTTTATTCTGCAGCAGTAATATTTACTGCACATATATGAAGTTACACAACATTAGAAATCTAACATGGGTACAATAAAATGAGGTTTAATGGGTCTTACAGGGAAGGAAAACGGTAAATGTCCTTAGAGAGCCAATTACTAGAAGGTAACTGGAGTTGTTGTTCTGCTTGTCTGATAAATGAGGGTGGGTGACAACTCCAGGTCTGTGCACAAAGTCCAGTCTGTATCTCACGTACAAAGCTCCACTACAAATCATGCTCTGGAGAAGAGTAAGCGTAGTTAAGATGTTCTCCTGTGCAACTTCTTACCTTCCTGAACTGCCATTTACCATCAGTAGATGTTCATAGATCAGACTTCTCACTGCACACAGAATTCCTGCTTCTGTGTTGGGATCAAAAAGCTATGAAGAACTCACTGTGAGTTTCGTAGAGTTATCTCATTAAGTGGACAATAAGTTAGAGTTCAGTGACTCCTCAGTCAGAGTGATTTGATGTGGTACTGAAAACAGCTTGTGAAGTTGTCTGCTCACCAGCAGTGGTAACGTTACAGGCACTTACTGCAGTCATCCTTCCCAAAAGAACAAAGCAGTGAGGCTTCGTCATATATTTCAGAACACCTGCACTTTACACTGACCATTGTGATTCTATCTAGGAGTAGATGGCATCAGAATACATTTGGAAAATAAACAATACAAAACAAAATATTTCACAGTAAAACAACTGCAGGCAGTCCAATCATTAAACGTTACCACTTTTTTAGAGTGAGCATCAGGCTCGTTTCAGTAAAAGAACTGCTGCTTCAAAGAAATTCTTATTTCCTGATCACAGATTTAAGATGTTCCCGTTTGCACTCTTCAGTGAGCTCTTCAGCAATACGCAGAGCCTTGACTTTCACCAACAGGAGAACAACTTCTTCAGTTTCATCGCTATTACAAAAACAAGTTGACATAGCAACACATTCACACCTGACTTCAAAATCAATAAAGCTAAAACATGCCTTGAGCTACACTGACCTCTAACTGCACCCAACGTCTAGAGCCTCAAACTAGCCTGAACTAGTAGTGCAAAAGCGATCCATTTTACATTATGGATTGCATCTTTAGTTGTACGTAGATGTTGGAAGTTCATCACTGAAAGTGTTAAATGTATGAGGCTTGAGGAATTTAAGAATCATAGAATCATTAAGGTTGGAAAAAAACACAAAGATCATCTAGTCCAAATGTCAACCCATCACCACCATGCCCATTGAACCATGTCCCTAAAAGAAATACTAACATAAAGAATATGAGGAAGTGCTGCATCCCAAAGAACATGTTGTTTGTTACCTGTGGTTATTCCTGTGAAGCATATGTGCTCACTGAACCAAATGCTGGCAGAAGTTCACTAATTCAGGGAGAGTTGACCCACTTCCATGATTTTGGAACCACCTTTCTGGGAAGCATGCAACCACCTGTTCACCCAGAGAGTATTCTGAAAGAAAAAATAGAAAGAAAAAAACAAAAGGCTTTCAGTAACACTAAGTCACACCATTTCTGACAGCCTTCTCCTTTTGGCTAGTTCAGTTATTATTGGCAGTGTTTATTCTTCAAAAAACAAAACCGTCATTTTGAGCAGTTATTCCTAAAAGCCTAGGAACCAATGCTTGCTTTGAAATTCTTTTATACACCAAGGTCATCAAAAAACAAGCAAACAAATAAAAAACAACTTTAAATGATAAATAATTACACTTCATACTACATCTGTCTCCATGGAAATAAGACCTTTCACCTCTTTACACTTCTCTATGTTTTCTGGCCCAGGTGGTGTGTTGAAGAGGTTCAGAAGAAGGCAACGATTCAGCAGCTTGCTCAGTCCCACACCACGGACTGTGTCTTCCTATACAGTCCCATCCCAAAGGAGAACCTTGGAGAGCAGCTGCAGTAATGGAGAAACAGAACATGCATATCTGATGGCTGAGGGTGCGTTAGAACCTCCTTTTTAAACTTAAAAGATACCATGTCCATCCAATCTCAGTACTCAAAAAACAGGATTTATTCTCTCCAAGCTTACTGCCAATTAGTCACTAAAAAACTACGGATCATAAATAATATTTTGAAGTAGATTAATTCTACACGTGCCTATGAGCTGTACCCTCATACATACACACATCACCTCCCAAGGAAAGAAAGAGCATGTTACCCTTCCAATTCGTTAACAATTTGCTAACATATGCTACATAAGATTAAACGCCACCAGCCTCACAACACAGGTAAGGTTGATAGCCTTGGTCCATAGCAGCAAAAAGATTCTTTTGTACTTGACCTCAGTATTATTCGTTTGCAAGAGTTGTCTTCAGTTACCTGTTATCACTGTAGAAATGACTATTTAAAAAGACTTAAGCCCAGCGTAAGAACATCGCTGGTCTCCCCCTCAACACAGAATGGTTAATGTCAAGGGAACTGTTAACCTCAAGGTAGTTCACCCACACAGACACAGTACGTGATCTTAGCAGTCACCAGTCAGAAAGCAGTCGCAAAGCCCACGACTACTGCATACTTCTCTGGAGTGTTTGGCAGGACACTTCCTTTTGACTTCATGAGCTGCTAGGAAAGTTAGACTGTAGGATGGCACAAACATCAAAACCTCATCAACTGTACTTCCTTCATTAAAATAGTTCCTGTCCTCTTCTCGCCCAGCCCTTTGTGAGTACTCTCCCATACAATTTCTGGGCATGGTTTAGAGGACATTCCCGATAGGCAGCCTGCAGATGATCACCTGCTTTGAAAGACAGCACCAATAGGGGCTGCACAACGGCAGTCTCAAACACAGATAAGTCACACTAATAAGCTGCTGAACAGATCCAAAGAGTTTAATGCATGACCCGCAGTACTACTTACTCTGGGGTAAACGAATTCATGACTTCACTCCAGAAAAAAGAGTGGCAAACTGTCAGAAGATATCCAACACAAACACATTTTCAACTGTTCTGCACATCACCACTTCTAAAGAGAACCCTGACAGTGAGGATGGAAAACAAACTGAAAGGAGAAAACTTCAATCTGCAGGGAAAGACCACCGGTCTCGCTTTTAGAAACATGCATTTGACAGGACATTTAAGTCAGGCAATACACAATCTCAGAAGGTGATACCAGAATCTTATGTCTGTTTCGTGTTTGCCAGGTATCAGCACTAAGCTCCCTCTTTTCTTCTCTGCATCTGTCCACGACAAACCCTTACACAACAGCTTGCCCCAGGAGTGAATATGGCAAGTCCTCAACATTCCCAAATTCCCTGATTTTACTACAGGAATGTGCAACATGGCAGCAGGAAGCCTATGCAGAGCTGTCACCATGGCCTTGTTAGCACACACAGCAGGGGAACTGGGATGTTAATGTGTTTTCCTGCATCTAAACCTCTTCTTCAGTACGAATCCAAATACACTCATAGAGGAAACGGATCTAAGAGGGAATTGAATCACAGGCATTCAGACATTCCTAACTCAGCACTTTAGACTGAATAAAGCTATACTAATACACTTATACGCACATGCAGGGATTCCATTCTACAAGAGCAACATGGGCACTGTATGCACATACTGAGGAAACAGACCTATCCACAGAGTGCCAATGACTGATCTCATGGAAGGTTAGCAGGAACAGATGATGAAATTAAAGTCTCTTGACTACGTATCAGAGGTGGGTGAGCATAAATAGCTCACTGACGAAAACAGCTAACCTTCCTATTAAAATACCATAAACTCTCAGGAATCAGATTCGACTGTAGATACATTTCCTCAAAGACGATAGTCTACTTTTAACTAAAATGCTTTTCACAGACAAGATCGGTGCTTTTTCTTTACCTCAACAGCTGACCAAAACCGTCTGCCTTGGAATTTTGAACATGGCGATGATTTGTCTTCCACAGTGCTGGTCAGAAAAAGAAGAAGAGGAAATAAGGATTTTGCTTGACCTGAAAGTAAGACAAGCAGACAATTCATCTCTTAAACACCAATGAATTACAACTATGGGATTCTTTCAGCAGTGACAACCAGAATCAAGGTCTAAGGAAACAGCTGTTAACTGAAACTCCTTGCAATACCCAATGGAATTAGCAGTTGGAAACACTCGAGTATGTGTTTAATGGATTCTCAGCAGAACAGCATTGCGTGTAACCAGACAAACATGCTGCATCAGGCTTAGCAACACTCTTCTCCCAGCTGTGTCTTAACCCCACATCTACCAGACTCTTACCAGTTATCCCCTCTCTAAGAGTGTCCAGCAATAAGCATCAGCAATATCAACTACTTCAGGAAAGAAAGAAGGAGTCAGGAGTAGAAGGGGGAGCAGACCACCACAAATAACACAGCCCTCAGATACTCCAAGTTAAGATCACAAAACCAGACTCTGGGCTGTGCCCCATAAACTAAGAACTTTCCATTTATGAAAGCTTTTAGTTACAGGAGCAAAAAAGCATTAAGTCGTCTGCGTAGTTACTCTTGTCAGAAAGAGTTCATAAACATCAATGTTTGGTAACTATTCCTACAGAGAAACAGTAGAAGGCACATTTGTTCCGTTTGCTCATGGATGTCTACAATATGTTTCACCCACGCTTCTGGGGAAAAGGTACAGAAAAATAGAACAAAGGCTAAAAAAAGAGGTTAGGTTGCAGGTAGACTTGGTGGTCTTTAAGGTCTTTCCCAGCCTGAGCAGTTCTATGATTCTATGACTAAAAATAAAAATTTTAAAAAGTAAAAAAATAAATTCCCAGAGACAGCTTACCTTTTCGGATACAGAGGGATAAAGACATCCTCCTCTACAGACTGCTTCATCCTCAGGACAACCGTGTTAATCAAATCCTGTCAAAAAAAGAAAAAAGGAAAAATATTAACACATCCTCACAAGAAAAGGATCTCACCTTCCACTTACAACGGCATTAAAGACCTGTGAGCAAGTCTCAGCTTTAACCACCTTTTTCTTTTTCTTTTTTTGATAAAATCCTCTTGGATAACGAGATTAATGTATTTACCAGCTATGAAGTTCTATCAAAAAAACCACAACAAAACACCACAGCTACTATACAAACAGAATCTTATCTAAAGCTTCTTCCTGAAGCCAAGTGTGGCAACTGCATAAACGTTTGTTATTATTTCTTTTCATACTAAGGGCCTAAACATCAACTTAGTTTCACCTACTTTATGCTGGATAAACTCCCAGATTTACATGAGAATAAAACCAGAACTGGGCTAAGTGTATGTTACAGTGAATATTTACAGTGAAGTGCATACACCGTATCAAGAACTTCCTTCCCCATTACCACAACAGCCTTTACCTGTTTTGTCTGACTGCATTCACTTCTGGACAGGACCTGTTTTTTAAACACGTTATCACAAAGCTGTGTAAGGTTCTCAGTCTGTGAAGTCGATAAAGGATCCAACACATTCTTGACAAATACTGGAAAATAGGAATTATTTCATTCATGATATCCAAGTGACTATCTGCTCTAGTTTCAAGGAAGCAAACATTCAAACAGCTAAACCTTTCACTTGCAGTAACCTTAACAAGTAATTGTAACTATCAACATAATTTTACATTACCACTTATTTAAGGTTTGATTACCTAGCTGCAGTGAATGTCCTCAAGACAACCTTAATATACCTGTAATTTTTGGCAGGATAGTTTTTTCAATCACTCTAGGCAGAACTTCTTCATCAGGATCATCATCTCTTTTTGATTCAGACAACTTTTTGGCATCGCTGAATCCTTCTACAGCTCTGAACCAGGGCATCTCTTTCAGGTCTGTAGAATTCTGCTGAAAGATCATTCCCATTCGTTGTTCAGCTGTCAGGATTGAGAGAAAAAGCTCCATGCAGAAATATATCTAATGATACCAAAAGATTCTCATTTAATAGTTTTACATGGATTCTAATCACGGAATGGACCAAAGCAGCAAGCTAAAACTGAATGTCAAGCTAGATTTCAGAGGGTAGGGTTGTCAAAATGTCAGCAAACAGCTCCACATTAATAAAGATGCAAGTGATTCATATGCAAGCAACCTGACAAGAGGAAAAGATGTCCTCCTTCCAGTTAAAACACTTGTCTCAAGCTCTGGAATGCCTCTATAACCCATGGCAAAGCTCCTGTACAGAAGTCTTCCCTGCAAGCAGCATGCCCCCGTCCTGTCATACTTTGAGATGCCAGAAATAGCCACAGGTCTTGCCAGTTAACAAAGGTGAGTACATCAGAGTAGACAAGTTTGCAAAGACAGTACAGACCAGAAACGTAGCGGAGCACCGCCTACCCAGAAGCCCAGAGGATATCAGAACACACGAACACACACACACAATTTTTCACAAAAATAAAGTCTGGTGATGCACCTACCTCAAGAGGACTCCAATTTATTAACTGAACTCACACTAATGGATTTAAAAGCTTAGGCAGGCAAAAACCGATGTAAGCATCGCAGTAAGAGTCGGGAAACTTCTCTTTCCACTCCTGGAATTTCAATAGGATTTTTCTGATGTCACAACAATCTGCACGGACATCTTCAAACATTTTCTTACTCTCCTCTAAAACGTTATCTATGGATAATATTCAATAGGAATGAGAAGAAACAATCACAGAATTTATTGAGGCATAAGCTGAACAGTTCATGCACCTACAGAACAGAAGAAATATCTTTATGATAACAGCATTTGTGCTTCATCTTTCACACCTCTTACACTGAAATGGGTTTTAAAACCAGCACTCTGGAAAAGCCCTTTTCAGGAAAAAAGAGATACAGAAGACCACAAAAAGACTTCTGCGGTTTTGAACAACTGCACAGATTTAAATACCCATTACATTTCATATTTTGTATGTCTCTTAAAAGCTCAGACAGGAAAATCCTCCTTCTGTTATTCAGCAAATACGCATCGTGCCTCTCCGAGCTCCTCGTGACCTGCTCACTAAGGCAGTTCAAATCTCAATTTGAAATACATTCCAACTTTGGACAAAAAACTGATTAAACTAAAGAAGCCTACGGTCTTATCTACTCTTCCTAAGGCATTGGTCAAAATTGTTTGAAAGCATCAATTCTGTGCTGTAGAAAATAAACGATACACCATTCAAAAGGAGTATTTCTTCACTCTCCCTTGAAAATCCTTCTCAATACGGCGTTCCCCGAGCTCACTCTTCTCAAGCTGTTGCCAGTTATCAGTCAATTCTTTCTTGTCCTCCTGTTCTACAGTGCCTGCATCCCAAACAAAGGCTCCACATCACCTTCGTTTGCTTTACACCTTGTAACAAGTGATGGAATACCAGCTCACCGCTTCCCAGCCCTGGATGGAAACGGACAGTGCCTACCACACTCTGTTCCCAACAATGGAAAAGGCAAACTGAGCCTGCATGTTAAGTTCCAGCTTCCAAACTTTACACATTATTGCATTTAGATTTCAATAGTCAGCTCCCTACCGTCTCCTGTTATTTGTGTCCCCTTGTACGTATGTCCCAAATTACCCCTACTGATTCTTCAGTTCTACAGAGAAGTAGAAGCCAGAAGCATTTTCTGCTTGGGCTGTTCATCTGCATCAGCGTCAGCTGGCTTCAGTGCACACAAGACACAAAACCAGCTGCCCCTACTGACATACTGCAGCATAAGAAAACACAGCATTTCCATCAAATACAACCAGCAACACAACAGCTAAAAGCTCTCTTAAACACTCAAGTACAGGTTAATTTAATTATACCAATATTATAATATATATATATATATATATATATATATATATAATTTATACCAACTTAATTTAAGCTGCAGGCACAGAAGCATATCAGCACTTACCTTGTGCTCATTGCCCAACACAAACAATCGGAATCGTCTCCTTACTAACCTTATAGCCCAAAAGCTTATGCTTACAGCTCTCACTAGTTATTAAATGAAATACCCCTGAAAAGTTTACATTTCTTACAATTCTGCTTTTTAATTTTCTTAAAAAAAACAACAAAATCTCCTTCGGTATCTCATACGATTGCTCAGTTTGAGAAAGACTTTAACAGAACCCAGAGGCAGACTTTAATTTAACTTCCTTCCCTGAAGGGGGGAGCAGATTTCAATGAAAACAATTCAATTAAGATGTTCTCCATTGGACCAGAAACTAAAAAAAAAAGATAAAAACAGCCTTTAAAAGGTATTTCAGCATTTAACACATTAAATACATCTGTAAGGCTTAACATCACCAAGCTATTACTACCAGACATGTTCTCCCTCCCCTTCTTGTTACTTTCCAAATAGGTCTCCCACTCTTCATAGTCTTTCACATTTGATTGTACTTGAACTCCCCGCATCATTTCATCCATTTCTTTCAGGTGATCAAGGCCAAAAAAAAAAAAAAAAAAAAAAAAAAGCATAGAATTCCACAGAAATATTTAGTCCACTTCAGTGGAAATTCTTTGAACACAAGCAGGCCAACAGCAGTCTGTACAAAAGAGTATACATACACAGAGGTTCACACAAGTGAACGGCAGATGTTTGTGTTTCAGCTGCACGATGTCTGAACTTATCAGTACAGCTGCTTCTGGCTGCGTGAGCACTGAGAGGTGATGGGGATGGAGTCGTCGGGCGCATGCTCGCCGGGACCTGGAGGACTAATCACAATAGAGAGCGGCGGATGAGCTGCACAGAGCGGTTACGAAGCCACTTCCGCATTCCTACGCGCACGCGTTGTGCCGCCTGCAGGACTGAGCAGCGGACAGCGGCAGTTCCGCGCATTGGCCACGAGGTGGCGGCAGAGACCGCGGAAAGAACCTCGACGGGATCGATGCGGCCCGCGGCGCAATCGCTGGCGGTCAGTGCTCTGTCGCGATGACGGGGGAAGAACACGGAATGAGAAGTGGGGGGCGGTGGGGGTGAAGACGAAGAAAACAGAGGGAAACTCCTCCAAACTCAGGAAAGCAGTGCTAAGAGCTTTACAAAAAGAAAATAATAATAATAATATAAAAAACAAAAGATAAAAAAATTACTTTTTGCCAGCTTCTGTTGCACTGTTCTGAAATATTCACATGCCAAAATGTAACTGCCCAGTACATTTAACGACAACAAAATTAAAGCACGTTGGCAGAAAGCAGAGCGCCATACTGGTATTGGTCACAGCTACCTCTGGAAGACAGCCCGAGAGCTGTGCAGGTCCATCAGGCTCAGCTGCAGCTTTTCATCTGCCCTTCTCTGGCCCTCCTGCAGCTGGAGAGAGAGCACAGGAGGGCACGTGGGATGCAGACCCTCCCCAGTCAGCCGCAGCAGTCGCTCCTGCCAGCACTCCCTTTCCCCCACGTCTTTCCCATTGGACAGTCTGGAGCCCTGTGTGGCAGAGGAGGAGAGAGCTGCAGGCAGAAGGAAAACGGGCTGCTGGGATTCCTCCATCCCACTGCCAGGTGTCTTCTCTGGCATTTTGGGGGTGGGAAGGGAGTTGTGGGAGCACCCGTGGGGCTCCGGGCAGGAGGGAAGGAAGCAAAGATGCAGCTGCAGGCAGCGGGCTCTGGGCTGGAGCAGTGCAGCCAGGCACAAACAGTGACAACGTACACACACAGATAAACACCCAGCACAGAATCTGGCACTCTACGGTCCTCCCAGAGCTTGTTACTGCTTTTTAGGCTGCTCTACAGGTATGCTGTCCTATCCCCTTCATTCCCGTGTCTTGCCCCCTTCCTTCACCCCGTGCCTTCCCCATTCCTTTTCCAGGCTTTCCCTTTCCTTTCCTCGCTTCCTTCCCCACGCCTTCCCCCTGCAACAGCCCCATGTTCTGCTGCTGTTCTCAGCTGACAATCCTTACACCACACTTTTCAAACACATCGGATCAGACTGCATACTGGCACTGATTCTAAAACAACAACAACAAATACATACAGTATTATGCGTGGATAACAAACTCCTACCTGCTTGAAGACCAATAGCAGCTCCTCATCCTGCAGTAACTCCTGCACACAGGCCAGGTCTCCCAGTGCAGGGATTTGGCATCCGCAGTGGCTTCGCAACACTGGATTTGAGTCGTCGACTTCCACCTCAATCTGCTCGACAGCAAACTGCCAGAAAGGAGGAAGAAGGAACGTGCCAGCAGTGGATGCGATCGGCAGAGCCAGCAGGGCATCCCCTGCTTCAAAGGGCACTCTGCCTTTCATCCCCACCGTGGGGCAGCCACTCTCCTGCTTTGCCTCTCCCCAGGGCCTGCAGGGTTTGTTCCATTGCATGCTGTACCCGCATGGCCAGCACGTGCTACGGAGCCCAAGTGGAACACCTGTTGCAGAACAAGTCTTCGCAAGAACAAGACCTACAACCCACATGAGCTCCCTCTACGAAACAAAACACTTGTGGCTACAGCCACAACTACAAGCTGTCTCAAAACTGTCAGGATACTTTGTTCCATCCCAGGATCCTTCTTCACTTGCAGGCCTTTAGGTCACCATCGCAGTCAAGATTAAAATTTAGGCTACATCCCAGCCACTCAGGCCTCCCGCTGCCATTCCCTTCTATGCTCGAGGGCCCCAGAAAAAGGCCCTGGGCCTTCACAAGTGAAGCAATGCAACCTGACAGGACGGCTCTCTTGCTGAGCGGCAGTGCTTCAGGATTTGATATTCACAAAGGAACTGCAACACCTGAGCAACACAGAGGAAGGTAGCAGGAATAAAAGGGCAAAGCAAGGCAAAACCTCGGGGAAAGAAAGGGAAAGGTGAGAGGAAAATGACACACAGCTTGGAAGGTGCCCTAAAGAGCCATAACAAAGTCTGGCAGCACTGCCACACTGTGCAATGGGAAAGATTTGTATATGTACATGGTCCTTACCTGTTCAGGACACCAGTCACCTAAATTGGGTTCTAGGGAATTATGGGACATGCAGCTTTCCAATCCCGAGCAGCTTATGGAAGAGCAAGGAGAAGGAAATAAATGATGGCAGAGCACCATCAAAACAGACAGTACATGTCCATGCAGACTCGCAAACCCACAGCTTGCTGGGTTGTTTCTGCTTTTGTAGCATTTGCGTGCTGCAGATGAGGAAAACGCTCTGCTGTTTGAGTCTTCTTCTGCAAGAGCCACCTACAGGTAAATGGCAGCTAACCTGCAGACCGAGCAGTACTGCCTGGAGTTGGTCAGGGGGAGCTCCTCCTGCCGCTGCTGGATGCTGATGCTGACAGGGCTGGAGATGCTCTGCAGGGCCAGCTCGTAGCTGGGAGCCACGAATGGACACGGCGGGAGAGACGAGAGAGCTGGCGGGGACCAGCCGAGGCATCCAGGAGCATCCAAAAGCCCTCACTCAAAAGCATCACAAAGCCACAGCCATAGCACGGAAGCTGGGCATGATCATGAGCAGCATCCCGGATGCTGGAGATTCTTTGCTACCATACACTACGGGAGCACAGCTCTCGCTGCAGGCATCCCACAGCCAGACAAAATGGGAACAAACCCGCAGCTCTGCTGCACGCACAGCCCACAGCCATAGCCTTGCAACATGAGCTGCCTTGCTGTTGCTTGCATCCATCCCAATCCCTGGGAATGAAGACTCAGAAGGCAGTCAAGGCGTTGATCCAGCACCAGCGTGCTTTTATTCCCTAAGAGCCAGGAGGGCCTTTTGGTGAGAGGTCCGGTGCACAGATGGGACTCATCCTTTCATGTTCAGGAGAGAGGGGCTCAGAGCTCGTGCTGCTGCCCGGTGCCTGGGACTGGAGCTCTGATTCTACGTCCCCCTCCACCAGGCTCGGCTCCTCCTGACTGATGCTGACCTGCTCCTGCATGGAGCTGCTGCTGTCGGGGCACTCGGGCTGTGCTTGGGCTGGGCTGCACTGCAATGGTGCCCCGTCACAGTCCAGCTCGGTGACCGCTGTTTCTGGCAGGCTCAGGTCAGCGTCTTCTGCACAGCCGGGAGAGATGAGGGCTTCCACCTGTATCAACACCTTCATTCCCTCACTGATGTTGTATGGAAGGCTGTCATCCGAGCTGCAGCGATTTGTGCTTCCTAGCAGCTCTGCATTCATATAGGCACACAGTGAACCATCGCTATACGCTCTGGCTCTTCTGCGTGGACGAGGGCTCGGTTCACCTAGGAAGGAGTAGATACACAGGCAAACAGTTAGTGGCAAACTTGCACAAGCTGAATGATGAGAGTGGTTCTTGAGATTTGCTTCTGCAGTGGCAGCAGGACAAAGCCAAGAGGACAATAGCAACAGGAGGAGCACTGTCTCAAAAGGAACTGTTGCGCTTTTGTTGTTTGTCTTTCTCTGTTGTGTGGACTCCAAGCATGAATTCGATGGCGCTGACAAGCAGGGTTTTGACAGCTGGATGTGCACCCTTACCTGCCAGGACCACCACCTCTGTTTCCGAGGGCTCCCTGGCATCGCGCTGCAGTTGGCGTTTGCCCACAGAGGATGGTTTTCTGGGCCTGAAGCAGGAACACCAACTGCATGCTGGGGATTCCTTCACCCTGCTGGGTGGACTTGGTCTGGAGGGAGAAAAGAGGGAGCGGTGTGAGTCGTGCATGGTGCAGGGTGAGGGAAGAGCTGCCCTGAGCTCTTGCCCACACTTGCTTGCTACTAGCACTGCTTGGTTCTTGCTGAAACACAACTTAGAAGCTCGCTCTGATTCACACGGTTGAGGACGGTTCCATTCCTAGAGCTCAGCCCTGGATTCTTCTGGCTACATTCCCCTCAGCCATGTCAACCCAGATGCAGAGCATGCGAGCAGAGGCTGCACAGCTGTCCAGGACAGCATCGAAGGGAGGGCTTTGATTCAGCTGGCAGGCGTAACTGCTTGCTGAGGAATCGTGCAGCCAGAGAAAAAGTTCAAAAGCATCTCTGACACGTACATTACCAATTGGCCCCCTCTGGTAGCTAAACTGATCCGTCAGGCAACTGCTTGTTAGTTGAACCTCAGAGGCCAAAGGGAGGGGACATGCAGTACACCACCACACGCACCGTTAGAGTCACGTAGCTTCTGCAAGTTTTGGCACTAGGAATAGTGGAGAAAAACCCACAAAAGCCCAAACAACCAAGTCTGATAGGAAGCTGCTGGAAAAGAAAGTCCTCTTTACCTTCCAGACGGAAAGTCAATGATTGTGTGGAATTTCCCCCGCGCAGCTGCGGGGCCTTCTTCCACTTCCATGTCCTGGATGTGTGTCAGTGCAGGCGAGCTGCTGTGGCCTCCCCTCTGTGCCTGTGCCTCCTCCAGAGTGAGCAGCTTGGTGGCAGGAGAAGACACCTGCACAGACTCGGGCCCTGATGGAGAACTGCGCCCTGGAAGGGAAGACCACAGCTAAGAGGGCGGATCAGAAAGCAGCGGCACAGCCATCACAGTTCTGCAGGAGCTGCTGCACATCGATAGCCCCGCGATAGCAAAAGCGTAGCTCAACAATCCTGGAGAAGGCCTGCATTTGATCAAGGTGTCTCATCAAGACAAAGCTCATGCAGGAAGATGCTCACCTGCTCCATCTCCGACGCCTGACGTGGAGCTGGAGCAGAAGAGGACGTCGGTGTGGTTGATGATGAACTCCACCACGTCCGACTGCCTCTGCAGTTCCTCGCAGGCAGCTCTTCCGCTGGCGCAGGCAGCCTCGTTCTGCTGGGATCTGTAGAAAAGGCAGATTGGAGAAGTCATTGACCCGAGATCGTTTCCCCACGTTTGGGCATTTGGGCAGCCAAAGGCTGTCCAGTTGGGCTCTGGAGACTTCCGCAGCGGGCAAGCACTGATGCCACTGAAGACATTCTCCCGGGTGATCAAGGACACACCAGCCCCATCGGACAAAACCAAGAGAGCACAAATTGTCCTCCTCTCCAAAGTGTGCCCGTGGGAGAACAGATCTAAGCCTTGTGCTGAGACGGAAAAAGAAGTTTACCTGAAGAGGTTGGGAGCCCACACAATCGCTAAGTTCTTAGCGGGCATGTTTGTGACGGAGCAGCTCCCAGCCAGACAAGCCAAGTGTCTCATGAGGTACTCCAGCGTCCTGGAAAGCAAGAGCCAAACCTTCAGCACCACTGAGCACGCCGTGCTCACATTCAACAAACAAACCTCACTGTTCTTGCTACTAGCAAGTAGATCAAGCTTTCCCAAGTGCCACGCTGCAGCACCAAGCCCCAGCACAGCACAGCTGCAGCCATCAGCTGCACCAGCCGTGCCCCCGTGCTCAGGAGCTGACCCAATCCATTAACCCACGCAGACATCCATCACTTCAACACACACAGGCATCACGTTGCCAGCGTGACACAAAGCCTGCCATCGCATCATCGCCCTCTGAAGTGCAGCAGGGCTGAGCTCCCCAAACTGAAGGCAGCAGTTTTCTGACCTGTAGTGAGGCGCGGGCAGCTGCTGGATGACCTCCTGCACTCGGAGCAACCGCTCCTCATCTGTACCGGCACAAACAGCGTCCTGGAAGAAAACAGAAAGGGAATGAGACACACATCATGCGAGTCAAGCGTATGGGGCTAACAGAAAAAGGGCCTCAAAGCTGCAGAGGGCACTACTGCTCCCATCTCCCACATTTCCAGTGGCAGGATGCACACACCAGGTGTTATGTGCACCAGGTGTGCAGGAAGCATGAGCTGCTTGTTGTACACAGACACCCACTGGATGTCCATCAAAACCCCAACTTCAACAGAAAAAAGACCAAAAAAAGGTGCACAGGCGTGTGTGTGGATGGGAAAGGCCACGATGAGGGACATGAAGGCCATTGCCTTGTGCTTACCGAGAACTTGCCATGCAGCTGCTCGCTCAGCAGAGGGCTCGGGAGCTCCCTGAAGTACATCTTGCACAGGGAGCTCACGCTGTGAATGTCCCGGACGGTGAGCTCCGGAATCTGCTCCGACTCAAAGTCATGGCTGGAGAGAAGGACACCAAAACAGAGGGCTTGGAGAAAGAGGAAAACAACTCCAAAGCAAGACAACATACAGTCCAGAAGCACTCTTACCGCAGCTTCTGGATCTTGGACGCCACGCCGGACAGGCGGTAGATCCCCTGCACCACGCCGTGCTGCTCAATGAACTCAGCGCAGCTCTGCACGACCTGGGGGACTACAGAACAAGGGCCAGAGCTTAGCTGAGCTCCTGATTCAAGTCCTGCTTCAGCCGCTGCCCCTGTCACATCCCATCCACTAAGCCCAGCCGGGCTACTGCATGACTCCTCCTTAGAGGATAAAGAAGGCTGTCGCAGACGTCGCAGAAAGGCAGGAGCCGGGGACAAAACTGGACACGGACGTGTTCTTGGCTTTCAAGAAATGCCAGGACCTGCCAAGCAGCCTGCAGAAAGTAATTCTGGGGAAGCCAGAGACACTGCCACAAGTCCCATCACAGCTCCCATTGCAATGGAGGCGTGAGACCTCATGTCCAGAAGAGCTAGGAAACTGACGCACTACACTCTCTTGGGCCAAAAGGCTTCCTTTGTTTTCAGGCTACCGTAAGATTGGCTTACACCTTTGGCTTTAAGCAAATACAAGTGTGCCGGCCTCCTATGAGCATTAGCCTCAGCTTCCCTTGCAGCCATCAACTCCCACCTCACGCTTCTCCACCGCTATCAACCTGCCCCTTGCTAGACACGATCTCCCTTTCATCTTTACATGCCCAACAGAGGGAGGAAGCTCTCAGGAACGGGCTGTTCCTTACCATCACGGCCAGAGTGGAGAAGATGCTCTCCCAGGTCACAGCCAAACACCCCTTCCTTCTCCTTCTCCTTCTCCATCTCCCGCTGCTTCGGTTCCTTTGGGCGGGCCTTCACGAAGGAACGAAGGAAGCTGAGGAGCTTGCCACGCTTCTTTGGCACTGCACAACAAAAGGAAGAAACCAGTTCATTTCAGGTTGGGCTCAGTGGGACCAGGCTGAGCGGAAACACATTCTACAGAGCGCGTCAAAGCGGCAAGAACATTGCCAACACTGCATTCTACAAGGATTCGAGCATTTGCCCAAGCCCTCATTCTCACTGCCTACAAAACAGCAGCCCTACGCCCCGTGGGATGCAGGAAGGATCGTCAACACAGAGGAGAACGTGGGATGGATAAAGGAGGTATTCAACACAGAACACACCCAGAAAAAGACTCCATTTGACTTCCCCGCGCCATCACATGTAACATCCGTACCTGGCTTTGGCGCTGAATTGATGAGGGCCTCAGGAATTTTTCCGTTAATGAGCTCCACGCACTCCCCGGGGAAAAACCCAACCTGGAACAAGAACAAAAAGAGGGATGGAATACTGAATGCAGCATTTCTCAGGCCTCAACTGTTCAACCAAGAAAGAATGGCCTGCAAATAAGTAACCCTTATTCAACATTTGCAGCCAGAAGACCTACAAAAGCAATTGACGGAGCATAAGATGGCTGTTCTCCGTGCTTGTACAAAGGACAGAGGTGGTCAACTCCTGACTGCGTATTGAGCACGAGAGGCTCTTGCTTCTAAGTCACATGAGGAGACAGCTTCCCACCCAAGCCCAGAGCCAAAGGGAAAGGCCTCTGACAGCGACACAGGGAAGCTGTTGACGTCCAGAAGCCACCCTGTGCAGGCCGAGCAGCTCGAAGCTGACATTCCTCACTTGACTGCAGTTGCGCCCACGAGTCTGAAGCTTGTGCCTACCTGAAAGCCATGCTTGCCTCTCCACCAGGGGCTCAGCTCCTTTGCTGGCATAGCAGTAATGCACACCAGGTCTCCCACCTGCAAGAGATTGCAACATCAATCCCAGCTTCAGCACAGCTGGGAGGAAAGCACAGCTGAGATGACACCATTCTTCTGCACCGCCAAAGAGCGCACAGCTTGAGAGCAATTGCACCGGGGCAGCTCTCCAGGCATTTCCCGTCGGAAAGCTGAACGTGGAGGTACAAGAGCCACTGCCTTACGCACCAGACAGAATACAGTGCAAGCATGCCAAATCAAAACGTCTTTTAGACATGGCTGAACTCCTCCCTGCATCCAACCCAGTGCAAGTCCTATCTGGACCTGCATCTTCTGGGCTTCACCTCACAAGGCATTCTGAAGGTGTCTGAGAATATTCCTGATGCATTCACACGGTATACTCTTCGTTCCATGACAAAAAGGAACGCCTTCTTTATCTGCTTACCTCCAAGGAGAGCTCATCCGCTGCCTGGGCAACGTAGCTCTTGATAACATGGCCAGCAGCAATAGCCGGAATATTAAGAGATGACTCCTCATCGACCAGCAAGGGCTTCCCCTGGTTCTCAGGCTGAAACAGAAAGCACAGGCCATGGTGAGGAGCTGAGGACAAACAAGGAGGATTTCAGGGTGCCATCTCGATGCCACTAGCAAGGAAATGAAGCTTTTAAGGCAGCTCTTCAGGGACACCGGGAGAGCCGGAAGGATGCTCTCTCTCTTGAAAAGCAGGAGAGCACACCGGTGGCTCATTCTGCTGGCTCAAGTCAGGGAACAGAGACCAAGCAGAGCTTCACACTGTACCTCCGTCAACGCCCGGTCAGGCCCACGGCTGATCTCGCTGCTCGCGATGCCCATCACAGCAGGCGCAACAAGCTGCAACAGAAAAGAATCACATTTCCTGTGCTCACACAGCACTGGATTGAGAGTCTTCTTCAGAACTACTCTCAGTTGCCCACTGGCGGAGGCAGGTGTTCTAGAAACCACCACTGTGCAGTCTATTCAAACGGGACAGCCGTTGCAATACGCAGCATTGGACCAAGTCGCTGTCCCTCTGCTAGCAGATGGGGACTCTGGCACAAAGCAGCAGATGCATTTGCCCGCAGCACGCTGAGAGCACAGTAGCAGGCCAGGGAGAGGTGTCACTGCTGGGGCTGGAGCTGCTCCCCAGCCCCTGGCTCCCAGCAGCAAGCAGCCTCACCACCAGCGCCGGCCGCAGCCTTGCCCACGCATTTCCTCTGCCTGCATGCCCGCTGTGCTCCCTACAGCTGTCGGGCACACTCACACAGCCAAAGCATGCGCGCTTCTGCCCCTGGCTCATGTTGTGCAGCTCTGCACAAACTGCGGCTAGGGCTCTTTGCCTAAGGGATTGCCTTCCTTCACACTAGCTGCTCCCAGCACTACAGGCAGCATCCTGCTGAGGGTTGAGCTGGAGAGGAAGTGGAAAAAACCCACACGTGACCAGAGCTGCATTTCAGCTGGACGAGGCTGTGTTACTACACACGGTGTGACTAAACACGGGCTGCTGAACCATGTGGCAATACAAAACATGGCACGTACCTGGCAAGAGATCAGAACAAGGGAGAAGAAGATCCTCGAACCCGCAGCCGTTCCTTGTCACTTTGCTCTGATCTTCCACGAGCAAAAGCTGCACCAAGGGAGCAGGCAGAGGGTGGGGAGGGGACAGAGAAAGAGCAGGTCAGTGAGCCTCCACAATTTAGCAAGGAAGGCGAGGGAAAAACCGTTCGACAAATGCCACCTTGATGGATGGCTTTGGAAGTGATGGCCTGGGGGAAAATGGCCTCTGACGGTCCAGACGAAGCAATATGATCCTAGGAGCTCTGCCAGCCAGCACTTCTCAAGCCCTCGCTGCCCACCCGTCTATCCCGCACCGTCTCAGCTTACCTACAAGACGCTGCACAAGACGGGCTGAAGATGAACAGACTCAGTAAATGCACAAGTGCAACAAGCCACGTACACACGCCGAGCTCAAGCGCTCCAATGAAGGGACGCAGCACGCGCTGCTCCTCCCCTCATTCTAGCCGCTTATGACATCACTAAGGGCCACCTGGCTGCTCCACCATGGACGGACAAGGTGGGGAGGCAAGACCACGTCACAAGACCACAGGATTCCAAAAGGGCACCCCAGCGTTCGAGAAATCAGTGCGTGGTTGGAATTCCATCCCAGCCAAATCCTGGAGAAGCTGGCATGGGCTTGTCGGGACCAAAGTGCATGACCCGGCGCTTGGTGCTGTTGAGCCTCTTGGAGGGCCTATGGCAAATCCAAACTAGGGACCTTCTTTGCACCCAAGGGCGGCTTAGAGCAGCCATCTCTTGCACCTGGATGGAAATAAAGGAAGAGAAACACAGCACTACTACCAGACTGCTTCGCCAGTTTCTTTCCCGAGTGCATTTTTGCCTTTAGGCTTCCATGACGACCTCATTTCCTCCTCCTTTTCTTTGGGGGGAAGCTGCCCCCAGTGCCTGAGCTTCACAAGACAGCATGAAACATGACACTAAGACAAACGCTTGCCCTGGGTGCAGGGTGGCTGTGCTTTGCCAGGCATATAAAGGAGGGTAGGGCTAGGAAACGCCTAGTGGCAGCCCCAAGCCTTGGGGGTCTTGCCAAGTCTGCATTTGGTCACTGTGACCACAGCTGCTGCCTCACTGCCAGAACGTATCCGAGGATACAGATGGACGCAGGCACTCCTGCTCCTTCTGCAAAGCCCTCCTCTGCACAGCCCGTTAGCTGCTGCTCACTGCTACGCCAACCAGGCTCCCCTTTACAGCAGCCCTGGGATAAACACGCCTGTACTCTTCCGTGCAGCATCGAGCTCCAGGGATGAAGCAGCAGAGAGGAAACCAACAGAATCTACTGCTGCTGAATCCACCAGCTTTTTCTGCCCACCAAGAGTAATACCGTGGGACAGAACACAAGTGGGATAAGCGCGTCTCGCACACGGACAAAGGGAATCAAAACAGCTCCTTTGAGAAGCGCTCATAGGGTAAACCCAGCCTCAGAGACACAAATGCATCTGGTTCCAGTAAATATGACGGCACCTTGGTGATGAAATGCTGTTCTGCTGCTCGGAGAGCACGAAGCATGCTGTGTTGACAGGCACAGCAGCGCGATGCCCAAGCTGAGCACGCAAACCTCCCCAGCACCCCTGGCCATTGCTGCCAGGGAAATGCACGACCTGCAGCCCCACACGGCTCGCTGCACGGACACTGGGGGGCTGTCTTAGTCTCAGGTGGGAAGGATTTTTCTTCAGTGTCTGCTATGATGCTACAACAGTGAGAACACTCTCGTGTTTATAGTTTCTGAGAAGCAGACTTGGACAGAGCCAAGGCCGTTCTCAGCAAAGCTCTCAAGAAGGAGCTGGGAGGAAACCAAATGAGGACAGCTGACGTCAACGGGCCAAAGGGATATTCCATACCATATGACATCAAGTGGAATGGGTTTTGGATGGGGTGGTAGTTCATCTCAGTCTCTTCTTCTGCTTGGCCATTGCTTGGGAGGTGCTGAGCCAGTGCTTCTACATCACTCATTAGATACACTCAATGATAGATAGATAGGTAGATAGATAGACAGTCAGATAGATAGATAGATAGATAGATATTCATTACTTCTGTCCTTTCCTCTACCTTTGGAAAGAGATTTCTCTCAACACATGAGTTCTACCTTCTTTTTCTTCCCCCACAGTTCTCTCCCCCATCCCACCGGGAAGGGGGGAGTAAGCAAAGGACGCTGTGGTGCTGAACACCCACCGGCTTCAACCACAAGATGGCCGAGGGGCAATGGCAGCAGACGTGAAGTGCACTGTGGTCACTTGGAAATGAATGTGGTCTTGACGTACACAAGCACACTGTTTCACTTTCCAGAAAACAACCTATGGTGTCAATGAAACATGGCCCTCACTAGGAACATTTGCAAGGATGCCTTCAATGACCGAGGGCATCGCACGCCATGAACGTCACCCTGCTGACACAATGGCATTGCAAACACAGCAGCAACCCCTGGCACCGATACCTTCGGGTACAACAAGCACAGGGCACTGGGCTGCTTTGGATGCAGTTTCAGCACAGACCTGAGGTCTTCATGGAAAGCGCCTTGCAGAGCACATCATGTCCTGCACCAGGCAGAGCGCTGCGCACCTCTCATCTTTCCAAACTTTGGGGTTTTGAAGCTGCACATTGTTTCTTGGGAGTTTGTCCCCCACAGCTCCAGAGCACTTTCAGCAGCTTCCTGGTGATTCACGGCTTGCACAGTGCCAAACGCAACAAAGAGAGGAGGAAAGAAAGAAGCAAAGGCCATGGCTATGCACAGAAGCGTCCGGGAAGAATTCAGCTCCAGAATGAAACCTGCACAAGTCAACTCAACAGATTCCAAGGAATTCATTGACATCTGACACAATTTGCAACGCCAGAAGCACTGCCAGGCCAACAGCACCGTATTTGGAAAGCGACACGTCCAAATCAGCCCCCTTGCCCTGCTCTACCCGCTCAGCCAAACACAGAAATCAAGATGCTCTTATCCACGCGTGCAAATCTGGGGGCAAGTAGTAAAAGGCTCACTGGGCCATGGGCAAAGCAGGGAGCAGATGATAGGCAGGAAACAGGAAGGAGTTCAAGACCAGCTCTCCTACACCAAAGACAGGGAGAGCTGAGTCAGCACCACGGGAGGACTTATGACACAGCTTAACAGCTTGCAGAGAGCTGAGGTTGCCAAAAGAGGCTGCCAGGGTAACTCTCACCAGTCTTTTGCAGGGCTGTTACAGATGCTTCTGATGCTGACTTCCACTGCCCTGTGTCATTGGTAGAAAGCGCATGTGAGAAATGCTCAATTGGTCTGGGTAACGCTTCTGTGCTTCCACGGTGAGGAGTGAAACAAAAGGAAAAAAAAAAACATGCAACCCTATGACATTTGCCTCTCTACTGCTGCTGTCAGCGTGACATCTGAGATGAGCATTACGCGTCCCTGCATCCGACTGAAGATTCATCCAAGTCTGTGTTCCACACAGCTCCATCCGAGTGCCAAAGAGAAACACGGACAGTGACGTTTAGATGATTCTTTGTGCAGATACAAGTGCAGGTGCATGTGCATTCTCTACAGCAAGAAATAGCAATTTCTCAAGCAGTACGACGGAAGGTCAGTCAAAGGAAATATAGGATGAACTCTTTTCATATAAAAAATCCTTGCTAAAACTCTCCCCAGCAAAAAGGAAGCCTGCTGGGCACTGTTAGCAGCAGTTCCCAAAACATCTTGCACCACAAAATGCAGCACGCTCCTTTTTTTCACAGGCCCCTCGTTTCTCTAAGCAGCGTCAAATACCCTCCACTTCAAATACACCCATCAGATCATGAACAGAGCTCAGAAGGGGTTAGGAGTAGAGCGACACACAGCTCCGCTTCGCGCTGAGGGCAGTTTTGGCCCTCCGAGCTTGCCGTAGCCACCCTGCGCTCTGGCGCCGGCGGACCGGAAGTACTCGTAGTCACTATGGCAGCCGCCTGCGGGGGGTTTGAGCTGCGAGGCTGTGGGGAACGGTGCCTTTTGAGAACGGTGTTTTTCTGAGCGTTTTATCTTCACCGGGTGGTTTTCTTCCTCGATGTGTCGAATGAACGGCGATGGAGAGCCCACAGAATTCCATCCTCCCCTCGAAGCCCGTCATTATTGACAAGCAGAAGCAGAGAGAGGAGAGGAGGTAGAAGGGGTAGGCCGCGGTGGGGGCCGCCCTCAGATTCCTCAGGGCTCTGAGGCATTGGTACTCGAAAAGTGCGTGTCGGAAGGTGACAGAGACACGGGCCCTGCCTCTGCCTTTGCCTCACATCTCGAGGTCAGCTGGGAGCTGAGTGCAGGTATTTCTGTTTGTGAAATGGAATTCCTCTTGTGCTAAGCATTTTTCATGTCTCCGCAACCCACCTGCATTGCTTTAAGCGGCAGGAGTGTTTAAAGTGGCGGTGCTGCCTCTGAGAGGAGAGTGACGATGTGATACGTTGCACACTGGGGGTATTGGTCAACAGTTGGCTGCACGTACCCAGCAGTGTGCCCAGGTGGCCAAGAATGCCAGCAGCATCCTGGCCTGTGTCAGAAATAGTGCAGTCAGAAGGACTGGTGAAGCGATCTGCCGGCTGTTCTCAGCACTGGTGGAACTGCACGTCCAGTACTGTGCTCAGTTTTGGGCCCCTCACTACAAGAAAGGCACTGGGGCTCTGGATCGATGTCCAGAGAGGGCAACAGAGTGGTGAAGGATCTGGGGCACAATAGTATGGGAGTATCTGAAGGAGCAGGGAGCAGGGAGTGTTCAGTCTGGAGGCAGATTCAAAGGAAACCTCATTTCTCTGCACCACTACCTGAAAGGAGATTGTGGCTGCAGTGGGAGTTGGCTCTTCTCCCCTCCTCTTAGTAGCAGGAGGACAAGAGGTGATGGCCTTCAGTTGTGCCAGGGGAGGTTCACGTTGGATACTAGGAAAAATGTCCTCTCGAAATGCCCAGGCAGGTGGTGGAATTGTTGTCCCTGGAGGTGTTCAAGCCATTCCCTGGCTCTGAGGCCAAGTCTCCATGCTGTCTGAAACACAGTGACCCCATGCAAATAATCTGTTGGTAGTGGCCCTCTGGCCAGTACTGTGTCAGGAAGTGTGCCTTCAACTTAGCTGCCAGACAGTTGAACTCCAGAGCATAAGGAGATTTCTACTGGCACGGCTACATAATTCATCGGAGCAGAAAAGAGTTTTAAGAGTCCCCTTAAGCTTTGCCAACACAAGATAACCACTTGAATGTGGTGTCTCCTGTAGGCTCTCTTCAGCTGTTTGTAAGAAACAGTAGGAAAAAAAATATTATCTCTTACTATCAAGTGATGAAAAAAGTGTTTTTTTCATCTGTGTCTCATTTAGACCATGAAGAAATTCCTGTAAACAAGACAGGAGTTTAATTTTTTAGTGGGAACATAGGAGATAATTTAGTTAACTTTCTGATACAAGGATTATATCAGGATGGTTAGCAGTCACCTGTGGTTTCTGCAGGGCTACATTTCAGAGCCAGATGGAGGACTGCATCAGGGAAGGGTCAGGGTGGAAAAGCTTCTGCACCAGAGGTTGACCGTGCACAAAATATGCCAGAGTTCAAGGAAGCCTTTGGACACCACTCTCAGACATAGTGTGGCTGGTTTTATGTGGAGGCAGGGGGTTGAACTTCTATGATCCTTGTGAGTCTCTTCCAAGTGGCCATTCTACAATGGCCTGGAAGGCTGTTAAACAGCTTTTGGTTGTGGTAGTTATCAAGGTGATACAAGCATGTAAAATCTGGTACCTTAATGCTACTCCTGTTGGGAAAGAACATTATAACCAAAGTACCTGCCTTCTTCAGTAGGTAACTTAGGAGACGTGCAAGGAGTAATGGCCTGCAGATGCCTCTGTATTACACTGTGCAGACAGAACAGCCAGCGCTATGGAAACTTAATGCTACTGATGTGGGGGGTGGAAGGAGCAGTTAGCAAGATCTGCATCTCAGGAGGTCTGGCAGACTGGTAAAAGAATGCTATCCAACTTAGCTTACAGGGAAAAGGAGGAACGGCTGCTGTCCTATTCTTCTTTCCTGAGTAAGTAACAGAGTTAGAAGCGTAGAAGAGAGTTAACAGCATATCAACTTAAGGACGGTGTAATAAATCAGTGTTATTTAGGTATATGAACAAACATAACAGCCACACAGCCCCCAAATCCCTTTTCTCCCACTGGTGTCCAGTAGTCCCTTAGTTTGCTGACAGATCGGGCTGCTCTCTTCATCTTAAAGCAGCACTTGTCTCATTGCTTTGCTTCACAGTCAGAATTCTGACCATCTGACCTTTTTAATACCTTTCTTTTTCTTTTTTCTTTTTTTTTTTAATTTTCCCTCTAGCTGCAGGTCAGAATGAAACCTCAACCATGGTCAAAACGGTGGGAGAGGCCGAAATACAACATTAAAGGAATAAAATTTGAGCTACCCGAGAAAAAAATGAAGGAAGCACAGAAGTGGAAGCAGCCCTGGCTGGAATTCGATATGCTGAGAGAGTATGATACTTCAAAATAGAGGAATAAATACGGAGGGAAGCGAGTGAAGAGCTGAACAAGTAACAGCTTTGAGTTCACTGTAAGAATTGTCATGTTTTCAAGTTTCATATGCAAATAAAAGACAGTGAAATTTCAGCAGTTCTCATCTGAATGTTAAACTGTCCATTCCTGAAAACAGCGTTACAGTGTGTTCAGCCCTGCTTCTGCCTTCCCTTCTAAATCACAGCTAATAGAAGGGGTTTGCAGTTATTGTGTTGTCACTTCCAAATAACTGTTTCTTCTGCCTTTGCCAAGTAGACAGGGGCCAATTGTGAAAATGCTTCACTCAGAAGGTTCAGAAGGGGGCTATGGCAGGGAAGCAGATGTACAGAAGCCCAGCTGGACAATCTGAGTGTAAGTGCTGCTTAGCTGTCCTGTAAAGGCACTTTTGAAATGACATCTGATAAAGCACCAATAGTAACCTGACAACAAAGCAGTAATACCAACGTTTTGAAACCAGCTTGCAAGAATGAAGCCAGATTAGCTGTTACTCCAGTCAGATTGTGTGAATGGGTGCAAGGTTCACCACAAAGTGGCACAGTAGGTTCTCAAAGCATACTCAACTGGGATGGGGCTTCTGAGCTCCAGTAAAAATCGCCTTCCCCTGCTTACCAGTCATGACAAGTGACGTCTGCAGCCACTGGAAGAAGCCTCTACAGAGGTAAAGCGTGATAGAACCTATTCCAATTTCACAGCAGCACAAGACTAATTTCTTTGGGAGCAACTTTCCACATGAATAAGGAAGCAGAGGAGACAAAAGCAAGCACGGAGATCACATGCTTCAGCTGATTACCCATCAGTTGTATTTTCTTTGCACTCAGGAAAGTAGAAGTGCACAATTACTTACAACAGAACTCCTAAATCCTGCAGATAATGAAGCGCCAGCAGTGCCACAGTTTTTTTCCATACTTCACATAACATTCCTGCCGTGTTCAAGACTTGAAAGCGTTAAAAGTCTCATTAACACAAAGACATCTTTACTTTTCAAAATAATGGTTTTGCTTTTATTTTAAAAGTCATTGTTGTCTATAACACTGATGAATGCTATTTACAATTAAAATAGTTTACAAAAATACATATTCTGTAATAAAAAACAACAGAAAAACCATAGGGAATAAAAGCCCCCAAGAGTTAAATGGAAGACCCATACATAACATTTTAGAGAAGCAGGCAATAGCAAACTTAGCAGAATTTGTGACACACTGCTGTTTCTACAGTAAAACATCCTTTTTATTCTGCAGCAGTAATATTTACTGCACATATATGAAGTTACACAACATTAGGAATCTAACACTGGGTACAATGAGATGAGGTTTAATGGGTCTTCCAGTGAAGCAAAAGGTAAATGTCCTTAGAGAGCCAATTACTAGAAGGTACCTGGAGTTGTTGTTCTGCTCGTCTGATAAATGAGGGCGGGTGACAGCTCCAAGGTGTGTGCACAAAGTCCAGTCTGTATCTCAAGTACAAAGCTCCACTACAAATCATACTCTGGAGAAGAGTAAGTGTAGTTAAGACTGTTCTCCTGTGCAACTTCTTACCTTCCTGAACTGCCGTTTACCATCAGTAGATCTTCACAGATCAAACTTCTCACTGCACGCAGAATTCCTGCTTCTGTGTCGGGATCAAAAAGCTAAGAAGAACTCACTGTGAGTTTGGTAGAGCTATCTCATTAAGTGGACAATAAGTTAGAGTTCAGTGACTCCCGAGTCAGAGTGATTTGGTGTGGTACTGAAAACAGCTTGTGAAGCTGTCTGCTCACCAGCAGTGGTAACGTTACAGGCACTTACTGCAGTCATCCTTCCCAAAAGAACAAAGCAAGTGAGGCTTCGTCATATATTTCAGAACACCTGCACTTCACACTGACCATTGTGATTCTGTCTAGGAGTAGATGGCATCAGAAGACAGTTGGAAAAAAAATCAAAATATTTCACAGTAAAACAATCGTAGGCAGTCCACTCATTAAACGTTACCACTTTTTTAGAAGTGAGTATCAGGCTTGTTTCAGTAAAAGAACTGCTGCTTCAAAGAAATCCTTATTTCCTGATCACAGATTTAAGATGTTCCCATTTGCACTCTTCAGTGAACTCTTCAGCAATACGCAGAGCCTTGACTTTCACCAACAGGAGAACAACTTCAGTTTCATCACTATTACAAAAACAAATTGATATAGCAACACATTCACACCTGACTTCAAAAATCAATAAAGCTAAAACGTGCCTTGAGCTACACTGACCACTAACTGCACCCAACGTCTAGAGCCTCAAACTAGCCTGAACTAGTACTGCAAAAGCAATCCATTTTACATTATGGATTGCATCTTTAGTTGTACGTAGATGTTGGAAGTACATCACTGAAAGTGTTAAATGCATGAGGCTTGAGGAATTTAAGAATCATTGAATCATTAAGATTGGAAAAAACCACAAAGATCATCTAGTCCAACTGTCAACCCATCATCACCATGCCCATTGAACCAGTCCATAAAAGAAATATGAACATGTTACCTGTGGTTATTCCTGTGAAGCATACGTGCTCACTGAACCAAATGCTGGCAGAAGTTCACTGACTCGGGGAGAGTTGACCCACTTCCAAGATTTTGGAACCACCTTTCTGGGAAGCATGCAACCACCTGTTCACCCAGAGAGTATTCTGAAAGAAAAAATAGAAAGAAAAAAAAAAAGGCTTTCAATAACAATAAGTCACACCACTTCTGGCAGACTTCTCCTTTTGGCTAGTTCAGTTATTATTGGAAGTGTTTACTCTTCAAAAAACAAAACCGTCATTTTAAGCAGTTATTCCTAAAGCCTAGGAACCAATGCTTGCTTTGAAATTCTTTTATACACCAAGGTCATTAAAAAACAAAGAAACAAACAAAAAAACAACTTCAAATGTTAAATAATTACACTTCAGACTACATCTGTCCCCATGGAAATAAGACCTTTCACCTCTTTACACTTCTCTATGTTTTCTGGCCCTGGTGGTGTGTTGAAGAGGTTCAGAAGAAGGCAACGATTCAGCAGCTTGCTCAGTCCCACACCACGGACTGTGTCTTCCTGTACAGTCCCATCCCAAAGGAGAACCTTGGAGAGCAGCCGCAGTAATGGAGAAACAGAACATGCATATCTGATGGCTGAGGGTGCATTAGAACCTCCTTTTTAAACTTAAAAGATACCATGTCCAGTCCAATCTCAGTACTCATAAAACAGGATTTATTCTCTCCAAACTGTCAGAAGATCCCCAACATAAGCACATTTTCAACCATTCTGCACATCACCACTTCTAAAGAGAAGACTGACAGTTAGGATGGAAAACAAACTGAAGGGAGAAAACTTCAATCAGCAGTGAAAGACCACTGGTCTCGCTTTTAGAAACATGTATTTGACAGGACATTTAAGTCAGGCAATACACAATCTCAGAGGGTGATACCAGAATCTTATGCCTGTTTCGTGTCTGCCAGGTATCAGCACTAAGCTCCCTCTTCTCTTCTCTGCATCTGTCCATGACAAAGCCTTACACAACAGCTTGCCCAAGGAGTGAATATGGCAAGTCCTCAACATTCCCAAATTCCCTGATTTTTCTACAGGAATGTGCAACATGGCAGCAGGAAGCCTATGCAGGACTGTCACCATGGCCTTGTTAGCACACACAGCAGGGGAACTGGGACGTTAATGTGTTTTCCTGCATCTAAACCTCATCTTTAGTACGAATCCAAACACACTCATAGAGGAAACAGATCTAAGAGGGAATTGAATCACAGGCATTCAGACATTCAGCACTTAATCAGACATAACTCAGCACTTTAGATTGAATAAAGCTATACTAATACGCTTATACTCACATGCAGGGATTGTATTCTACAAGAGCAACATGGGCACTGTATGCACATACTGAGGAAACAGACCTATCCACAGAGTGCCAATGACTGATCTCATGGAAGGTTAGCAGGAACAGATGATGAAATTAAAGTCTCTTCACTACGTATCAGAGGTGGGTGAGCATAAATAGCTCACTGACAAAAATAGCCAACCTTCCTATTAAAATACATTAAGCTCTCAGGAATCAGATTTGACTGAAGATACATTTCCTCAAAGACTACAATCTCCTTTTAACTAAAATGCTTTTCACAGACAAGATCGGTGCTTTTTCTTTACCTCAACAGCTGACCAAAACCGTCTGCCTTGGAATTTTGAACATGGCGATGATTTGTCTTCCACAGTGCTGGTCAGAAAAAGAGGAAGAGGAAATAAGGATTTTGTTTGACCTGAAAGGAAGACAAGCAGACAATTCATCTCTTAAACATCGATGAATTACAACTATGGGATTCTTTCAGCAGTGACAACCAGAATCAAGGTCTAAGGAAACAGCTGTTAACTGAAACTCCTTGCAATACCCAATGGAATTAGCAGTTGGAAACACTCGAGTATGTGTTTAATGGATTCTCAGCAGAACAGCACTGCTTGTAACCAGACAAACATGCTGCATCAGGCTTAGCAACACTCTTCTCCCAGCTGTGTCTTAACCCCACATCTACCAGACTCTTACCAGTTATCCTCTCTCTAAGAGCGTCCAGCAATAAGCATCAGCAATATCAACTATTTCAGGAAAGAAAGGAGGAGTCAGGAGTAGAAGGGGGAGCAGACCACCACAAATAACACAAGCCCTCAGATACTCCAAGTTAAGATCACAAAACCAGACTCTGGGCTGTGCCTCATAAACTAAGAACTTTCCATTTATGAAAGCTTTTAGTTACAGGAGCAAATAAGCACTAAGTTGACTGCGTAGTTACTCTTGTCAGAAAGAGTTAATAAACATTAACGTTTGGTAACTATTCCTACAATGAAACAGTAGAAGGCACATTTGTTCCATTTGCTCATGGATGTCTACAATATATTTCACCCACGCTTCTGGGGAAAAGGTACAGAAAAATAGAACGAAGGCCAAAAAAAGAGGTTAGGTTGCAGGTAGACTTGGTGGTCTTTAAGGTCTTTCCCAGCCTGAGCAGTTCTATGATTCTATGACTAAAAATAAAAATTTAAAAAAGTAAATAAATAAATTCCCAGGGACAGCTTACCTTTTCGGATACAGAGGGATAAAGACATCCTCCTCTACAGACTGCTTCATCCTCAGGACAACTGTGTTAATCAAATCCTGCCAAAAAAAGAAAAAAGGAAAAATATTAACACAATCATCACAAGAAAAGGATCTCACCTTCCACTTACAACAATTTTAGGCAGTTATTTTGTTCATGTGGAAAAGAAAAATGCTAATTCAGTTGAATGCAGGAGCCACTGAATATAATAGACACAAAGATCGCGACTGCATTAAAGACCTGTGAGCAAGTCTCAGCTTTAACCATCTTTCTTTTTTTTTTTTTTTTTTTTTTTTTAACAAAATCCTCTTGGATAATGAAATTAATGTATTTTCCAGCTATGAGGTTGTATAAAAAAAACACAACAAAACACCACAGCTACTATACAAACAGAACCTTATCTAAAGCTTCTTCCTGAAGTCAAGTGTGGCGACTGCATAAACGTTTGTTATTACTTCTTTTCATACTAAGGGCCTAAACATCAACTTGGTTTCACCTACTTTATGCTAGATAAACTCCCAGATTTGCATGAGAATATAACCAGAACTGGGCTAAGTGTATGTTACAGTGAATATTTACAGTGAAGTGCATACACCGTATCAAGAACTTCCTTCCCCATTACCACAACAGCCTTTACCTGTTTTGCCTGACTGCATTCACTTCTGGACAGGACTTGTTTTTCAAACACGTTATCGCAAAGCTGTGTAAGGTTCTCAGTCTGTGAAGTCGATAAAGGATCCCACACATTCTTGACAAATGCTGAAAAATAGGAATTATTTCATTTATGATATCCAAGTGACTATCTGCTCTAGTTTCAAGGAAGCAAACATTCAAAAAGCTAAACCTTTCCTTTGCAGTAACCTTAACAAGTAATTGTAACTATCAACATAATTTTACATGACCACTTAGTTAAGGTTTCATTACCTAGCTGCAGTGAACGTCCTCAAGACAGCTTTAATATACCTGTAATTTTTGGCAGGATAGTTTTTTCAATCACTCTAGGCAAAACTTCTTCATCAGGATCATCATCTCTTTTTGATTCAGGCGGCTTTTTGGCATCGCTGAATCCTTCTACAGCTCTGAACCAGGGCATCTCTTTCAGGTCTGTAGAATTCTGCTGAAAGATCATTCCCATTCGTTGTTCAGCTGTCAGGACTGAGAGGAAAACTCCATGCAAAAATGTATCTAATGATACCAAAAGATTCTCATTTAACAGTTTTACATGGATTCTAATCACGGAATGGACCAAAGCAGCAAGCTAAAACTGAATGTAAAGCTAGATTTCAGAGGGTTAATAAAGGTGCAAGTGATTCATATACAAGCAACCTGACAAGAGGAAAAGATGTCCTCCTTCTAGTTAAAACTCTCATCTCAAGCTCTGGAATGCCTCTATAACCCACGGCAAAGCTCCTGTACAGAAGTCTTCCCTGCAAGCAGCATGCCCCCGTCCTGTCATACTTTGAGATGCCAGAAATAGCCACAGGTCTTGCCAGTTAACAAAGATGAGTACATCAGAGTAGACAAGTTTGCAAAGACAGTACAGACCAGAAACGTAGCGGAGCACCGCCTGCCCAGAAGCCCAGAGGATATCAGAACACACGAACACACACACACAATTTTTCACAAAAATAAAGTCTGGTGATGCACCTACCTCAAGGAGACTCCAATTTATTAACTGAACTCTGACTAATGGATTTAAAAGCTTAGGCAGGCAAAAACCGATGTAAGCATCGCAGTATGAGTCGGGAAACTTCTCTTTCCGCTCCTGGAATTTCAACAGGATTTTTCTGATGTCACAACAATCTGCACGGACATCTTCAAAGATTTTCTTACTCTCCTCTAAAACGTTATCTATGGATAATTTTCAATAGGAATAAGAAGAAACAATCACAGAATTTATTGAGGCATAAGCTGAACAGTTCATGCACCTACAGAACAGAAGAAATATCTTTATGATAACAGCATTTGTGCTTCATCTTTCACACCTCTTACACTGAAATGGGTTTTAAAACCAGCACTCTGGCAAAGCCTTTTTCAGGAAAAAAGAGATACAGAAGACCACAAAAAGACTTCTGCGGTTTTGAACAACTGCACAGATTTAAATACCCATTACATTTCATATTTTGTATGTCTCTTAAAAGCTCAGACAGGAAAATCCTCCTTCTGTTATTCAGCAAATACGCATTGTGCCTCTCCCAGCTCCTCGTGACCTGCTCACTGAGGCAGTTCAAATCTCAATTTGAAATACATTCCAACTTTGGACAAAAAACTGATTAAACTAAATAAGCCTACAATCTTACTTATTCTTCCTAAGGCATTGGTCAAAATTGTTTGAAAGCATCAATTCTGTGCTGTAGAAAATAAACGATATACCATTCAAAAGGAGTATTTCTTCACTCTCCCTTGAAAATCCTTCTCAATACGGGAGGAATTTTGCTCTCATATCCTGACCAACCTTTGCTCTTCTGGAATTCAGTCACCTCTGTCAGAGCCAGTTCTTCATCACTCAACATGCCTTCATGGTGACCAGCTGTTTGTGAACGCTCTCACATTTTCAGAAGCTTCATCTTTTCATCACTCTCCAATCCAGCATTACTTGGTTTGCCATTCCCAGCTACCAGAAGACAGGAACAAGACAAAGAGGTGAATGCAGAACACCGATTCTGCTTCTGCTCTTCATTTGGAGACTAACCAAAGTAAATAAAACCTCCTGATGGAAAATTCAGTGTCCAGTGTAAAGCACAGTCAATATAATCAGTGAACTGTAGGACGGCTGTGGCTGCTCCCTCGTGCAGGGGGATTGCCAGGTCACAGCCTGAACCGGGAGGTGAGCACCTGAGTGAGCAGAGGGAGGGACCCCAGATCCACCCTTCCTCTCTCCCCTTCCTGGTGATGCTTCCAGCTGTGCTTCCCAGAGTGCACACACACTCAGAGTCTGCATGCTTTGCACCCACCCCACCTGCACACCAGTTAGAACCAGAAAGGGCTACATCCCCGAGCTCACTCTTCTCAAGCTGCTGCCAGTTATCAGTCAATCCTTCCTTGTCCTCCTGTTCTACAGTGCCTGCGTCCCAAACAACCTAATATCTACTGGAAAACTGACTCAGTTTCTCTTTTCAAGTACTGATAGACAGCCACTGAGATCAGTAATTCAAAACTGACCGAGCATTTGGTCATGCTGTATTCACTATTCTACCACGGAGAAGTGATACTACGCATCCTACTTCGGTAAGGATTTCAACTAGGACATCTAGAACAGTATGCCCACTGACAACAGAGCCTGCTCACTAGAGTTTTTTCAGGCTGTTTAAGACTGAAAGCCACAAACTGAATGCCAATTGCCTATTACAGGACTACCTAAGACCCTACCAAAAAGTGTTCAGCGGGACACTATTGGTACAATTAGTTTGCTTCAATCTGCCTTTGAACACCTCGCCATCACAGGAAACATCTCAACGAAACCTTGTACAGTTATGTACAGTTACATAAAAAAACACCTCAGGCTGCAGCACAACTGACAGTAGTTGGATTTGACAGTGCATTCTCTGCAGGGTACCCTCATCGAGACCAAACTCTGTGCAGCATCTTCCAACCTTCCATCTTTTATTTTTATTTTCTACTTTTAATAGTTAAGGTTTGCAGTTAAAGAAAGCAACACAGGAGATAACATTGACAAATCCTCACACAACCCAGCTAAACCAACTCAAATCTAATGTAAGATCCTTATTACTAGTCACATGTTGCAAAGCAAATACATTTTGAGATCCCAAAACTGCACGCAAGTCCCACCTCTCATACAGCTTTAGGACACCCTGGTTACTACACCTGAAGAAAACTTCTTCCAATAACATTCTGTTTTTCTCCATCACAACCCAGGTGAGCCCACAGCTCAAGCCAGCGTACATATCCTACCTTAATCATTTTAGGTTACTGTGAGGGGTGGTCTGTTCCTCCTTTGTTTCCTGTGACACTCAAGTTTCTGATAGAATTGACACATAACTGGTCATCGACCGCTCCGAGTCGTCGTTTCCGCGGTCTCTGGCGCCACCGCGTGGCCGATCGGCGGATTGGTTTGGAGTTGTCGGGCGCATGCTCGCTGTGACCGGGAGGACTCATCACAATAGAGAGCGGCGGATGAGCTGCACAGAGCGGTTACGAAGCCACTTCCGCATTCCTACGCGCACGCGTTGTGCCGCCTGCAGGACTGAGCAGCGGACAGCGGCAGTTCCGCGCATTGGCCACGAGGTGGCGGCAGAGACCGCGGAAAGAACTTGGACGGGATCGAGGGCGTGCTAAGAGCTTTACAAAAAGAAAATAATAATAATAAAAAGCAAAAGATAAAAAAATTACTTTTTGCCAGCATCTGTTGCACTGTTCTGAAATATTCACATGCCACAATTTAACTGCCCAGTACATTTAACGACAACAAAATTAAAGCACGTTGGCAGAAAGCAGAGCGCCATCTTGGTGTTCACTCAGCCTCTGTCTTCTTCGTGCTTTCATGTATTTCACAGCTACCTAATGTAAATCACAGCTACCTCTGGAAGACAGCCCGAGAGCTGTGCAGGTCCATCAGGCTCAGCTGCAGCTTTTCATCTGCCCTTCTCTGGCCCTCCTGCAGCTGGAGAGAGAGCACAGGAGGGCACGTGGGATGCAGACCCTCCCCAGTCGGCCGCAGCAGTCGCTCCTGCCAGCCCTCCCAGAGCTTGTTACTGCTTTTTAGGCTGCTCTACAGGTATTCTGTCCTATCCCCTTCATTCCCCTGTGTCTTGCCCCCTTCCTTCACCCCGTGCCTTCCCCATTCCTTTTCCAGGCTTTCCCTTTCCTTTCCCCGCTTCCTTCCCCACGCCTTCCCCCTGCAACAGCCCCATGTTCTGCTGCTGTTCTCAGCTGACAATCCTTACACCACACATTTCAAACACATCGGATCAGACTGCATACTGGCACTGATTTTAAAACAACAACAAATACATACAGTATTATGTGTGGATAACAAACTCCTACCTGCTTCAAGACCAATAGCAGCTCCTCATCCTGCAGTAACTCCTGCACACGGCCAGGTCTCCCGTGCAGGGATTTGGCATCCGCAGTGGCTTCGCAAAGTTGGATTTGAGTCTTTGACTTCCACCTCAATCTGCTCGACAGCAAACTGCCAGAAAGGAGGAAGAAGGAACGTGCCAGCAGTGGATGCGATCGGCAGAGCCAGCAGGGCATCCCCTGCTTCAAAGGGCACTCTGCCTTTCATCCCCACCCTGGGGCAGCCACTCTCCTGCTTTGCCTCTCCCCAGGGCCTGCAGGGTTTGTTCCATTGCATGCTGTACCCGCATGGCCAGCACGTGCTACGGAGCCCAAGTGGAACACCTGTTGCAGAACGAGTCTTCGCAAGAACAAGACCTACAACCCACATGAGCTCCCTCTACGAAACAAAACACTTGTGGCTACAGCCACAACTACAAGCTGTCTCAAAACTGTCAGGATACTTTGTTCCATCCCAGGATCCTTCTTCACTTGCAGGCCTTTAGGTCACCATCGCAGTCAAGATTAATATTTAGGCTACATCCCAGCCACTCAGGCCTCCCGCTGCCATTCGCTTCTATGCTCGAGGGCCCCAGAAAAAGGCCCTGGGCCTTCACAAGTGAAGCAATGCAACCTGACAGGACGGCTCTCTTGCGGAGCAGCAGTGCTTCAGGATTTGATATTCACAAAGGAACTGCAACACCTGAGCAACACAGAGGAAGGTAACAGGAATAAAAGGGCAAAGCAAGGCAAAACCTTGGGGACAGAAAGGGAAAGGTGAGAGGAAAATGTCACACAGCCTGCAAGGAGCCCTAAAGAGCCATAACAAAGTCTGGCAGCACTGCCGTGCTGTGCAATGACAAAGATTTACACGGTCCTTACCTGTTCAGGCAACCAGTCACCTAAGTTGGGTTCAGGGGAATTATGGGACATGCAGCTTTCCAATCCTCAGCAGCATATGGACAAGCAAGGAGAAGGACAAAAAGGATGGCAGAGCACCAGAAGACACACACAGTGCATGTCCATGCAGACTCCCAAACCCACAGCTTCCTGGGTTGTTTCTGCTTTTGTAGCATTTGCGTGCTGCAGATGAGGAAAACGCTCTGATGTATGAGTCTTCTGCAAGAGACACCCAAAGGTAAATGGCAGCTAACCTGCAGACCGAGCAGTACTGCCTGGCGTTGGTCAGGGGGAGCTCCTCCTGCCGCTGCTGGATGCTGATGCTGACAGGGCTGCAGATGCTCTGCAGGGCCAGCTCGTAGCTGGGAACCAGGAATGGACACGGCGGGAGAGACGAGAGAGCTGGCGGGGACCAGCCGAGGCATCCCTCACTCAAAAGCATCACAAAGCCACAGCCAGCAAGCTGGGCATGATCATGAGCAGCATCCCGGATGCTGGAGATTCTTTGCTACCGTACACTACGGGAGCACAGCTCTCGCTGCAGGCATCCCACAGCCAGACAAAATGGGAACAAACCCGCAGCTCTGCTGCACGCACAGCCCACAGCCATAGCCTTGCAACATGAGCTGCCTTGCTGTTGCTTGCATCCATCCCAATCCCTGGGAATGAAGACTCAGAAGGCAGTCAAGGCGTTGATCCAGCACCAGCGTGCTTTTATTCCTTAACAGCCAGGAGGGCCTTTTGGTGAGAGGTCTGGTGGACACATGGGACTCATCCTCTCTACGTCCCCCTCCAGAAGGCTCGGCTCCTCCTGGCTGACGCTGACCTGCTCCTGCATGGAGCTGCTGCTGTCGGGGCACTCGGGCTGTGCTTGGGCTGGGCTGCACTGCAATGGTGCCCCATCACAGTCCAGCTCGGTGAGCGTTGTTTCTGGCAGGCTCAGGTCATCGTCTTCTGCACAGCTGGGAGAGATGAGGGCTTCCACTTGGATGAGCACCTTCATTCCCTCACTGATGTTATATGGAAGGCTCTCATCCGAGCCGCAGCGATTTGTGCTTCCTAGCAGCTCTCCATACGTGGAAGCACTCAGTGAACCATCGCTATACGCTCTGGCTCTTCTGCGTGGACGAGGGCTCGGTTCACCTAGGAAGGAGTAGATACACAGGCAAACAGTTAGTGGCAAACTTGCACAAGCTGAATGATGAGAGTGGTTCTTGAGATTTGCTTATGCAGTGGCAGCAGAACAAAGCCAAGAGGACAATAGCAACAGGAGGAGCACTGTCTCGAAAGGAACTGTTGCGCTTTTGTTGTTTGTCTTTCTCTTTTGTGTGGACTCCAAGCATGAATTCGATGGCGCTGACAAGCAGGGTTTTGACAGCTGGATGTGCACCCTTACCTGCCAGGACCACCACCTCTGTTTCCGAGGGCTCCCTGGCATCGCGCTGCAGTTGGCGTTTGGCCACAGAGGATGGTTTTCTGGGCCTGAAGCAGGAACACCAACTGCATGCTGGGGATTCCTTCACCCTGCTGGGTGGACTTGGTCTGGAGGGAGAAAAGAGGAAGCGGTGTGAGTCGTGCATGGTGCAGGGTGAGGGAAGAGCTGCCCTGAGCTCTTGCCAACACTTGCTTGTTCCTAGTGCTGCCTGGTTCCTGCTGAAACACAACTTAGAAGCTCGCTCTGATTCACACGGTTGAGGACGGTTCCATTCCTAGAGCTCAGCCCTGGAGTCTTGCTGGCTACATTCCCCTCAGCCATGTCAACCCAGATGCAGAGCATGTGAGCAGAGGCTGCACAGCTGTCCAGGACAGCATCGAACGGAGGGCTTTGATTGAGCTGGCAAACATAACTGCTTGCTGAGGAACCGTGCAGCCAGAGAGGGAGTTCAAAAGCATCTCTGACACGTACATTAGCAATAGGCCCTCTCTGGTGGCTAAACTGAGCCCGTCAGGCAACTGCGTGTTAGTTGAACCTCAGAGTCCAAAGGGAGGGGACATTCAGTACACCACCACACGCACCATTGGCGTCACGTAGCTTCTGCAAGTTTTGGCACTAGCAATAGTGGAGAAAAACCCACAAAAGCCCACCCAACCAAGTCTGATAGGAAGCTGCTGGAAAAGAAAGTCCTCTTTACCTTGCAGACGGAAAGTCAATGATTGTGTGGAATTTCCCTCGCGCAGCTGCGGGGCCTTCTTCCACATCCATGTCCCTGCTCTCTGTCACAGCGGGAGAGCTGCTGTGGCCTCCCCTCTGTGCCTGTGCCTCCTCCACGGTGAGCAGCTTGGTGGCAGGAGAAGACACCCGCACAGACTCGGGCCCTGATGGTGAACTGCACCCTGGAAGGGAAGACCACAGCTAAGACGGAGGATCAGAAAGCAGCGGCACAGCCATCACAGTTCTGGGGGAGGTGCCGCACATCTCTCAGCCTTGCTTATCCGAACCACTGGAAAAAGAGGAGGTCAAAACCCTTTCATCAAGCTTCACCTGCACGCAAAACATCACCATGACAGGGACGGTTTTCTCATGCTCAACTTTGGGCTTGGACATTCTCCGCATCCAGCCACAGAGGATGCCATATTCTCATCTAAGCCCACAAATCTGCTGGCCCCTCAATAGCAAAAGCGTATCTCAACAATCCTGGAGAAGGCCTGCATTTGATCAAGGTGTCTCATCAAGACAAAGCTCATGCAGGAAGACGCTCACCTGCTCCATCTCCGATGCCTGATGATGAGTGTGAGCAGAAGAGGACGTCGGTGTGGTTGATGAGGAATTCCATCACATCCGACTGCCTCTGCAGTTCCACGCAGGCAGCTCTTCCGCTGGCGCAGGCAGCCTCGTTCTGCTGGGATCTGTAGAAAAGGCAGATTGGAGAAGGCATTGACCCGAGATCGTTTCCCCACGTTTGGGCATTTGGGCAGCCAAAGGCTGTCCAGTTGGGCTCTGGAGACTTCCGCAGTGGGCAAGCACTGATGCCACTGAAGACATTCTCCCGGCTGATCAAGGACACACCAGCCCCATCTGACAAAACCAAGAGAGCACAAATTGTCCTCCTCTCGAAGGTGTGCCCGTGGGGAGAACAGATCTAAGCCTTGCGCTGAGACGGAAAAAGAAGGTTACCTGAAGAGGTTGGGAGCCCACACAATCGCTAAGTTCTTAGCGGGCATGTTTGTGATGGAGCAGCTCCCAGCCAGACAAGCCAAGTGTCTGATCAGGTACTCCAGCGTCCTGGAAAGCAAGAGCCAAACCTTCAGCACCACTGAGCACGCCGTGCTCACATTCACCAAACAAACCTCACTTGTTCTTGCTACTAGCAAGTAGATCAAGCTTTCCCAAGTGCCACACTGCAGCACCAAGCCCCAGCACAGCACAGCTGCAGCCATCAGCTGCACCAGCCGTGCCCCCGTGCCCAGGAGCTGACCCAATCCATTCACCCCACGCAGCCATCCACCACTTCAACACACACAGGCATCACGTTCCAGCATAAGACAAAGCCTGCCATCGCATCATCGCCCTCTGAAATGCAGCAGGGCTGAGCTCCCCAGACTCAGGGCAGCAGTTTTCTGACCTGTAGTGAGGCGCGGGCAGCTGCTGGATGACCTCCTGCATTCTGACCAACCGCTCCTCATCTGTAGATGCACAAACAGCGTCCTGGAAGAAAGCAGAAAGGGAATGAGACACACATCATGCGAGTCAAGCGTATGGGGCTAACAGAAAAAGGGCCTCAAAGCTGCAGAGGGCACTGCTGCTCCCATCTCCCACATTTCCAATGGCAGGATGCACACACCAGGTGTTACGGTGCACGCGGTGTGCAGGAAGCACGAGCTGCTTGTTGTACAGAGACACCCACTGGATGTCCATCAAAACCCCAACTTCAACAGAAAAAAGACCAAAAAAAGGTGCACAGGCGTGTGTGTGGATGGAAAAGGCCACGAAGAGGGACATGAAGGCCATTGCCTTGTGCTTACCGAGAACTTGCCATGCAGCTGCTCGGGCAGCAGAGGGGTCGGGAGCTCCCTGAAGTACATCTTGCACAGGGAGCTCACGCTGTGAATGTCCCGGACGGTGAGCTCCGGAATCTGCTCCGACTCAAAGTCATGGCTGGAGAGAAGGACACAAAAACAGAGGGCTTGGAGAAAGAGGAAAACAACTCCAAAGCAAGACAACATACAGTCCAGAAGCACTCTTACCGCAGCTTCTGGATCTTGGACGCCATGCCGGACAGGCGGTAGATCCCCTGCACCACGCCGTGCTGCTCAATGAACTCAGCGCAGCTCTGCACGACCTGGGGGACTACAGAACAAGGGCCAGCGCTTAGCTGAGCTCCTGATTCAAGTCCTGCTTCAGCCGCTGCTCCTGTCACATCCCATCCACTAAGCCCAGCCGGGCTACTGCTTGCCTCCTCCTCACAGGAGAAAGAAGGCTGTCGCACACGTCGCAGACAGGCAGGAGAAAGGGACAAATCTGGACACGGACGTGTTCTTGGCTTTCAAGAAATGCCAGGACCTGCCAAGCAGCCTGCAGAAAGTAATTCTGGGGAAGCCAGAGACACTGCCACAAGTCCCATCACAGCTCCCACCGCAATGGAGGCGTGAGACCTCATGTCCAGAAGCGCTAGGAAACTGACGCACTACACTCTCTTGGGCCAAAAGGCTTCCTTGGTTTTCAGGCTAGCGTGGGATTGGCTTACACCTTTGGCTTTAAGCAAATACAAGTGTGCCGGCCTCCTATGAGCATTAGCCTCAGCTTATGTGCAGCCATCAACTCCCATTTCACGTTTCTCCACTGCTATCAACCTGCCCCTTGCTGGACACGATCTCCCTTTCATCTTTACATGCCCAACAGAGGGAGGAAGCTCTCAGGAATGGGTTGTTCCTTACCATCACGGCCAGAGTGGAGAAGATGCTCTCCCAGGTCACAGCCAAACACCCCTTCCTTCTCCTTCTCCAGCTCCATCTCCCGCTGCTTCGGTTCCTTTGGGCGGGCCTTCACGAAGGAACGAAGGAAGCTGAGGAGCTTGCCACGCTTCTTTGGCACTGCACAACAAAAGGAAGAAACCAGTTCATTTCAGGTTGGGCTCAGTGCGACCAGGCTGAGCGGAAACACATTCTACAGAGCGCGTCAAAGCGGCAAGAACATTGCCAACACTGCATTCTACAAGGATTCAAGCATTTGCCCAAGCCCTCATTCTCACTGCCTACAAAACAGCAGCCCTACGCCCCGTGGGATGCAGGAAGGATCGTCAACACAGAGGAGAACGTGGGATGGATAAAGGAGGTATTCAACACAGAACACACCCAGAAGAAGACTCCATTTGACTTCCCCGCGCCATCACATGTAACATCCGTACCTGGCTTTGGTGCTGAATTGACGAGGGCCTCAGGAAGTTTTCCGTTAATGAGCTCCACGCACTCACTAGGGAAAAACCCAACCTGGAACAAGAACAAAAAGAGGGATGGAATACTGAATGCAGCATTTCTCAGGCCTCAACTGTTAAACCAAGACAGATTGGCCTGCAGAAAAGTAACCCTCATTCAACATTTGCAGCCAGAAGACCTACAAAAGCAATACTTGGTTCCAGAGAAGATGGCTCTGTCCTCCGTGCTTGTACAATGGACAGAGGTGGTCAACTTCTGACTGCATACGGAGCACGAGAGGCTCTTGCTTCTAAGTCACATGAGGAGACAGTTTCCTACCCAAGCCCAGAGCCAAAGGGAAAGGCCTCTGACAACGACACAGGGAAACAGTTGATGTCCAGAAGCCACCCTGTGGAGGCCGAGCAGCTCGAAGCTGACGTTCCTCACTTGACTGCAGTTGCGCCCACGAGTCTGAAGCTTGTGCCTACCTGAAAGCCACGCTTGCCTCTCCACCAGGGGCTCTGCTCCTTTGCTGGCATAGCAGTAATGCACACCAGGTCTCCCACCTGCAAGACATTGCAACATCAATCCCAGCGTCAGCACAGCTGGGAGGAAAGCACAGCTGAAATGGCACCCTTCTTCTGCACTGCCAAAGAGCGCACAGCTTGAGAGCAATTGCACCGGGGCAGCTCTTCAGGCATTTCCTGTGGGAAAGCTGGGCTTGGAGGTACAAGAGCCACTGCCTTACACACCACACAGAATACAGCGCAAGCATGCCAAATAAAACCATCTTTTAGACATGGCTGAACTCCTCCCTGCATCCAACCCAGTGCAAGTCCTATCTGGACCTGCATCTTCTGGGCTTCGCCTCACAAGGCATTCTGAAGGTGTCTGAGAATATTCCTGATGCATTCACACGGTATACTCTTCTGGCCGTGACAACAAGGAACGCCTTCTTTATCTGCTTACCTCCAAGGAGAGCTCATCCGCTGCCTGGGCAACGTAGCTCTTAATAACATGGCCAGCAGCAATAGCTGGAATATTAAGAGATAACTCCTCCTGGACCAGAAGAAGCTTCCCCTGGTTCTCAGGCTGAAACAGAGAGCACAGGCCATGGTGAGGAGCTGAGGACAAACAAGGAGGATTTCAGGGTGCCATCTCGATGCCACTAGCAAGGAAATGAAGCTTTTAAGGCAGCTCTTCAGAGACACCGAGAGAGCCGGAAGGATGCTCTCTCTCTTGAAAAGCAGGAGAGCACAACTGTGGCTCATTCTGCTGGCTCAAGGCAGGGAACAGAGACCAAGCAGAGCTTCACACTGTACCTCCGTCAACGCCCGGTCAGGCCCACGGCTGATCTCGCTGCTCGCGATGCCCATCACAGCAGGCGCGACAAGCTGCAACAGAAAAGAAACACATTTCCTGTGCTCACACAGCACTGGATCAAGAGACTTCTTCAGAACTACTTCTAGAATCAACCACTCTGTGCAGTCTATTCAAACGGGACAGCCGTTGCAATACGAAGCATTGGACCAAGTCGCTGTCCCTCTGCTAGCAGATGGGGACTCTGGCACAAAGCAGCAGATGCATTTGCCCGCAGCACGCTGAGAGCTCAGTAGCAGGCCAGGGAGAGGTGTCACTGCTGGGGCTGGAGCTGCTCCTCAGCCCTCGGCTCCCAGCAGCAGCCCTCACCACCAGCGCCGGCCGCAGCCTTGCCCACACATTTCCTCTGCCTGCATCTCTGCTGTGCTCCCTACCGCTGTCGGCCACACTCACACAGCCAAAGCATGCACGCCTGTGCCCCTGGCTCACGTTGTGCAGCTCTGCACAGAGTGGGACTAGGGCTCTTTGCCTAAGGGATTACTTCCTTCACACTAGCTGGTCCCAGCACTACAGGCAGCATCCTTGCGAGGGCTGAGTTGGAGGGGAAGTGGAGAAAACCCACACGTGACCAGAGCTGCATTTCAGCTGGACGAGGCTGTGTTACTACACACGGTGCGACTAAACACAGGCTGCTGAACCATGTGGAGGGACAAAACATGGCACGTACCTGGCAAGAGATCAGAACAAGGGAGAAGAAGATCCTCAAACCCGCAGCCGTTCCTTGTCACTTTGCTCTGATCTTCCACGAGCAAAAGCTGCACCAAGGGAGCAGGCGGAGGGTGGGCAGGGGAGGGAGAAAGAGCAGGTCAGTGAGCTTGCACAATTGAGCAAAGGGAAGAACCAGGGAAGAACCCTGGCACAAATGCCACCTTGATGGATGGCTATGGAAGTGATGGCCTGGGGGAAAATGGCGTATGACGGTCCAGACAAAGCAATATGATCCTAGGAGCTCCGCCAGCCAGCACTTCTCAAGCCCTCGCTGCCCACCCGTCTATCCCGCACCGTCTCAGCTTACCTACAAGGCGCTGCGCAAGACGGGATGAAGACGAACGGAAACAGTAGATGCACAAGTGCAACAAGCCACGTACTCACGCCGAGCTCAAGCGCTCCAATGAAGGGAAGCAGCACGCGCTGCTCCTCCCCTCATTCTAGCCGCTTGTGACATCACTAAGGGCCACCCGGCTGCTCCACCATGGACGGACAAGGTGGGGAGGCAAGACCACGTCACAAGACCACAGGATTCCAAAAGGGCACCCCAGCGTTCGAGAAATCAGTGCGTGGTTGGAATTCTATCCCAGCCAAATCCTGGAGAAGCTGGCATGGGGTTGTCGGGACCAAAGTGCAGGACCCGGCGCTTGGTGCTGTTGAGCCTCTTGCTGGGCCTATGGCAAATCCACACTAGGGTCCTTCTTTGCACCCAAGGGTGGCTTGGAGCAGCCATCTCTTTCACCTGGATGGAAATAAAGGAAGAGAAACACAGCACTACTACCTAACTGCTTTGCCAATTTCTTTCCCGAGTGCATTTTTGCCTTTTGGCTTCCATGACGACCTCATTTCCTCCTCCTTTTCTTTGGGGGGAAGCTGCCCCCAGTGCCTGAGCTTCACAAGACAGCGTGAAACATGACACTAAGACAAACGCTTGCCCTGGGTGCAGGGTGGCTGTGCTTTGCCAGGGATATACAGGAGGGTAGGGCTAGGAAGCACCACGTGGCGGCCCCAGGCCAAGTCTGCATTCAGTCACTGTGGCCACAGCTGGTGCCTCACCGCCAGAACGTATCCGAGGGTACAGATGGACGCAGGCACTCCTGCCCCTTCTGCAAAGCCCTCCTCTGCACAGCCTGTTAGGTGCTGCTCACTGCTACGCCAACCAGGCTCCCCTTCACAGCAGCCTTGGGATAAACCAAGGAAACCAACAGAATCTACTGCTGCTGAATCCACCAGCTCTTTCTTCTACCAACCATGGGGCAAATGCCGTGGGACAGAACACAAGGGGGGAAAGCACTTCTGTTCACACACCTACAAAGCAGGCAAAGCAGCGCCACGCCCAAGCTGAGCACCAAAACCTCCCCAGCACCCCTGGCCAATGCTGCCAGGGAAATGCGCCGTCTGCAGCTCCACGGGAGCCCGATGTGGCTCGCTGCGTGGACACTGGGGGGCTGTCTTAGTGGGATGCATTTTTCTTCAGGGGGTCTGCTATGATGCTATGATTGGCTTTGACAAGGAAAACCACGCTGGTAACACTCTGATGTTTACACCTTCTGATAAGCAGTGTTGTAGAGAGAGAGCACCAAGGCCGTTCTCAGGAAAGGGCACAAGAAGCTGGGTGGAAACAGAATTAGGACAGCTGACGTCAACTGGTCAAAAGGATACTGCATACCAGATGACATCAAGTGGAAAGAGGTTGCAACACGATGAGAGTTCATCTTGCTTTCTTCTTCTGATTGGCCATTGCTTGGGAGGTGCTGAGCCACTGCTTCTACATCACTCGATAGATACATTCATATAGATTCATATAGAGGTAGACAGATATAGACAGACAGAAAGACAGATAGATAGATCGATATTCATTACTTCTGTCCTTTTCTCTACCTTCAAAAAGAGATTTCTCTCAACACATGAGTTCTACCTTCCCTTTGCTCCCCCACAGTTCTCTCCCCCATCTCACTGGAAAGTGGGATGGGAGGGAAACATGAAGTGCGCTGGGGTCAGGGGGAAATTAAAATGATCTAAAGGTACACAAGCTCACTCTTTCATTTTCCAGAAGACAACCTATGCTGTCAATGAAACATGGCCCTCGCTAGGAACATTTGCAAGGATGCTTTCAGTGACTGAGGGCATCGCACGCCATGAACATCACCCTGCTGACACAAGGGCACTGCAAACACAGCAGCAACCCCTGGCACCGATACCTCCGGGTACAACAAGCACGGGGCATTGGGTTGCTTTGGATGCAGTTTGAGCGCTGAGGTCTTCATGGAAAGCGCCTTGCAGAGCGCATCATGTCCTGCACCAGGCAGCGCATCTCTCATCTCTCCAAACTTTGGAGCTTTGAAGCTGCACATTGTTTCTTGGAATTTGTCACACACAACTCCAGAGCACTTCCAGCTCTTCCCTGGCAATTCACGGCTTGCACAGTGCCAAACGCAACCAAGAAAAAAAGGCAAGAAAGAAGCAAAGGCCATGGCTATGCACACAAGCGGCCAGCAAGGGTTCAGCTCCACAATGAATCCTGCACAAGTCAACTCAACAGATTCCAAGGAATTCATTGACATCTGACACAATTTGCAACGCCAGAAGCACTGCCACGCCAACAGCACCGTATTGGGAAAGCAGCACGTCCAAATCAGCCCCCTTGCCCTGCTCTACCCGCTCAGCGGTGTGTCAAACACACAAACTCTCTTGCTTTGGCTCACGGCAGCCATCAAGCTCATGCTTTAGTGACACAGAGAACTCCATCTCCACCTACTCCGTGTCTCGCTAACCACAAGCTTGGCTGGGAGCTGTCGCTCAGCCTGACACCACAAGCAGAAAAGAAGCACACATAAGCAGATGCTCTCATCCACACGTGCAAATCTGGGGGCGAGGAATAAAAGGCTCACTGGGCCATGGGCAAAGCAGGGAGCAGATGATAGGCAGGAAACAGGAAGGAGTTCAAGACCAGCTCTCCTACACCAAAGACAGGGAGAGCTGAGTCAGCACCACGGGTGGACTTACGACACAGCTTGAGAGCTTACAGAGACCTGAGGTTGCCAAAGGAGGCCGCCAGGGTAACTCTCACCATTCTTCTGCAGGGCTCTCACGGATGCTTGCGATGCTGACTTCCACTGCCTATGTCATCTGTAGAAAGCCCAGGTGACAAATGCTCACTCTGTCTGGTAATGCTTCTACGCTTCCCTGGTTAGGACTGAAACAAAAGGAAAAAAGAAAAGCATGCAGCCCGATGAAATTTGCCTCTCTACTGCATCTGTCAGAGTGACATCTGCACCAGACTGAAGATTCATCCAAGTCTGTGTTCCACACAGCTCCATCCCAGTGCCAAAAAGAAACACGGACAGTGATGTTTAGAAGACTCTGTGCAGATACAAGTGCAGGGTGCATGTGCATTCTCTACAGCAAGAAATCGCAATTTCTCAAGCAGTACGACGCAAGGTCAATGGAAGGGAAATGTAGGACCATTTCTTTTCATATAAGCAATCCTTGCTAAGCCTCTCCCCAGCAAAAAGGAAGCCTGCTGGGCATTGTTAGCAGCAGTTCCCAGAACATCTTGCACCACAAAATGCAGCACGCTCCTTTTTTCATAGGCCCCTCGTTTCTCTCATCAGCGTCAGATTCACTCCACTTCAAATACACCCATCAGAACAGCCCTTCCGTTCTGCTGAGGTAGGAACCCACTGCTGGGATGTCCCCCACTCCTGTTCCCCGCTATGTCCAGCACCGGGGGGGAAAGGAAGAGACACTGCCATCACCTACCCAGACTTCTTGCAGGGCCTTCCAGATGCTCTCACATCACAGGGAGAAGCGGCACAGCTCTCGTGGCACAAAGCTTGGAGAAGGCTGCAGAAATCAAGGTTGCCGTGAAGGTGCTGCTTTCAAACAACGTGACTTAGCGGGCACGAGACGGGAAAGACAAGGTTCCGGTTCAGAAGCCTCCAATCCCCGTGGATGTGGCTGTCTGCAAAGACCACAGCTGCCTGCTTTCCAGCAGGGGGACGCTCACCCAGCAAAGCACTCACCCACCAGATGCCTTTCCTACAATCATAGCATCAGCAACGTTGGAAAAGACCTCCATGATCATCCAGTCCAAACACCCACCTACCACCACCATTTCCTTCCCACTAAGCCACGTCCCTCACTACAACATCCAGTGTCCCTTGAACACCTGCAGGGACAGCAACTCTATCACCTTCCTGGGCAGCCCATTCCAGTGGCTGACCACTCACTGGGAGAAGGTCTTCACAACTAACCTCACAGCTTCCTTGCTCTTCCCTGGACACACTTCAGGCTCTCAGGGTCCCCCTTTTAGTGAGGGGCCCAGAACTGAACGCACTGAAAAGCTGTGCCAGAAATGAGGAAAGATTCATTATTTCCCTGAGACCAGTTAGAGCTCTATCCACTTGGGAACACTGCCTCCCTGTACATTCATAACAATATATGTATTTATACCTACAGAAATCTGTCTAAACTGGGTGGAGAGTGTATCAAATACAAATTGGAGAATCTTCCCAGCATAACATGGATCTTCATGCCTTTTTTGTTGTTGTTTTTGATGTTTCCCCTAAGAGTGTGTTATGGAAACGGATGGGGTTACTCATAGAATCAAGCACAGTTTGCTTTCATCACGGTGAAGGCACGCGGCGCGTATATATATCATACATCATATTACACAGTTTTGCAACACAGCATCAAGCATCTCAGAAGTGAAATCCTTCCCTGTCTCCATATTAAGCGTTTAACAACAGCTGTGCAGAATTTCCAAAATGACGAGCCTTTTAGTTCTTTCCAGACTTGGTATCATTTAATCACTCAGTTTACAAAACAGATATAAATCCTGGGGGGCTTTGCTTCATAACAGGACAGGTTTGGAGTGGGTGTGTTGCTAATTCAGAATGGTGTAAAGTTTCCCAACTTGTGAAAATGCACAAAACACATATTTGGAGACTACGGAAGGAGTCACAACAAACCTGAAGCCTTTCTCCTCACGACTGCACCAAAAAATTGATGTAGAATCCTCTCTCATCTGATATTCTCTTTTCAGTAAGGATATGTTCCATTAGAGGATATGGTACGGCCTGGTGCTTTATTTCCGACCAGCACATCCAATTGGACTTAGTTGGAACCTTGTGTATGGGGAGCTATTGAATTTATCACCATAGTAGAACTACAGACATTTGGAGTCATCTTCACACTTCATATCTGTACTCCGCCACAAGTAACAGAAGGATTTCAAGGATCAGAGTCCCTCAGTTATGAATTGGACTCCTGCTTTTCTTGCACTTCTTCCTTCTTGCCTGTTTGGATGTTGATATGAGATCTCTTGCTACGTGGGCATAACATCACCCAGCTGAGACTATAAAGTACTCCGAGACCTTCAGTACTTAATGCTGTTTTCTTAAATCTCTAACATGAAACTAGTCTCCTACCTGTCCTAACTCACTAGTCTTCTCTAGGAGCTTCCCTGGGAAGGTTTATAATAATTTATGCGTTAATCCCCGCGGGTTACCTAGATCATGAACAGAGCTCAGAAGGGGTTAGGAGTAGAGCGACACACAGCTCCGCTTCGCGCTGAGGGCAGTTGTGGCCCTCCGAGCTTGCCGTAGCCACCCTGCGCTCTGGCGCCGGCGGACCGGAAGTACTCGTAGTCACTATGGCAGCCGCCTGCGGGGGGTTTGAGCTGCGAGGCTGTGGGGAACGGTGCCTTTTGAGAACGGTGTTTTTCTGAGCGTTTTATCTTCACCGGGTGGTTTTCTTCCTCGATGTGTCGAATGAACAGTGATGGAGAGCCCACAGAATTCCATCGGCACCCGAAGCCCGTCATTATTGACAAGCAGAAGCAGAGAGAGGAGAGGAGGCAGAAGGGGTAGGCCGCGGTGGGGGCCGCCCTCAGATTCCTCAGGGCTCTGAGGCATTGGTACTCGAAAAGTGCGTGTCGGAAGGTGACAGAGACACGGGCCCTGCCTCTGCCTCTGCCTCACATCTCGAGGTCAGCTGGGAGCTGAGTGCACGTATTTTGTGAAATGGAATTCCTCTTGTGCTAAGCATTTTTCATGTCTCCGAAACCCACCTGCACTGCTTTAAGCGGCACAGTGTTTAAAGTGGCAGTGCTGCCTCTGAGAGGAGAGTGACGATGTGATACTGTGCACACTGCGGGCACTGGTCAACAGTTGGCTGCACGTACCCAGCAGTGTGCCCAGGTGGCCAAGAATGCCAGCAGCATCCTGGCCTGTGTCAGAAATAGTGCAGTCAGAAGGACTGGTGAAGCGATCTGCCGGCTGTTCTCAGCACTGGTGGAACTGCACGTCCAGTACTGTGCTCAGTTTTGGGCCCCTCACTGCAAGAAAGGCACTGGGGCCCTGGATCGCGTCCAGAGAAGGGCAACAGAGTGGTGAAGGATCTGGGCCACAATATTGTGGGAGTGTCTGAAGGAGCAGGGAGTGTTCAGTCTGGAGGAGATTCAAAGGAAACCTCATTTCTCTGCACCACTACCTGAAAGGAGGTTGTGGCTGCGTGGGAGTCAGCTTCTCCTCCCAAGGAGCAGCAGGAGGACAAGAGGTGATGGCCTTCAGTTGTGCCAGGGGAGGTTCAGGTTGGATACTAGGAAAAATGTCCTCTCGAAATGCCCAGGCAGGTGGTGGAACTGTTGTCCCTGGAGGTGTTCAAGCCATTCCCTGGCTCTGAGGCCAAGTCTCCATGCTGTCTGAAACACAGTGACCCCATGCAAATAATCTGTTGGTAGTGGCCCTCTGGCCAGTACTGTGTCAGGAAGCGTGCCTTCAACTTAGCTGCCAGACAGTTGAACTCCGGAGCATAAGGAGATTTCTATGGCACGGTATAATTCATCGGAGCAGAAAAGAGTTTTAAGAGTCCCCTTAAGCTTTGCCAACACAAGATAACCACTTGAATGTGGTGTCTCCTGTAGGCTCTCCTCAGCTGTTTGTAAAAAACAGTAGGAAAAAAATTACTATATTTTACTATCAAGTGATGAAAAAAGTGTTTTTTTCATCTGTATCTCATTTAGACCATGAAGAAATTCCTGTAAACAAGGCAGGAGTTTAATTTTTTAGTGGGAACGTAGGCGATAATTTAGTTAACTTTCTGACTGATACAGGGATTATATCAGGATGGTGAGCAGTCACCTGGGGTTTCTGCAGGGCTCCATTTCAGGGCCAGATGGAGGACTGCATCAGGGAAGGGTCAGGGTGGAAAAGCTTCTGCACCGGAGGTTGCCCATGCACAGAACAGGTTGCCCAGGCCCAAACATGCCAGAGTTCAAGGAGCCTTTGGACACCACTCTCAGACATAGTGTGGCTGGTTTGATGTGGAGGCAGGGGTTGGTTTTATGTGGAGGCAGGGGTTGAACTCCTACGATCCTTGTGAGTCTCTTCCAAGTAGCCATTCTACAATGGCCTGGAAGGCTGTGAAACAGCTTTTAGTTGTGTTAGTTATCAAGGTGACACAAGCATGTAAAATCTGGAAACCCTAATGCTACTCCTGTGGGGAAAGAACATTCATAACCAAAGAACCTGCCTTCCTCAGTAGGTAACTTAGGAGACGTACAAGGAGTAATGGCCTGCGGATGCCTCTGTATTACACTGTGCAGACAGAACAGCCAGCGCTATGGAAACCTAATGCTACTGATGTGGGGGGTGGAAGGAGCAGTTAGCAAGATCTGCATCTCAGGAGGTCTGGCAGACTGGTAAAAGAATGCTATCCAACTTAGCTTACAGGGAAAAGGAGGAACGGCTGCTGTCATATTCTTTTTTCCTTAGTAAGTAACAGAGTTAGAAGCGTAGAAGAGAGTTAACAGCATATCAACTTAAGGACGGTGTAATAAATCAGTGTTATTTAGGTACATGAACAAACATAACAGCCACACAGCCCCCAAATCCCTTTTCTCCCACTGGTGTCCAGTAGTCCCTTAGTTTGCTGACAGATTGGGCTGCTTTCTTCTCTTAAAGCAGCACTTGTCTCACTGCTTTGCTTCACAGTCAGAATTCTGACCTTCTGACCTTTTAATACCTTTTTTCTTTTTTTAAAAAAATCTTTCCCTCTAGCTGCAGGTCAGAATGAAACCTCAACCATGGTCAAAACGGTGGGAGAGGCCGAAATACAACATAAAAGGAATAAAATTTGAGCTACCCGAGAAAAAAAATGAAGGAAGCACAGAAGTGGAAGCAGCCCTGGCTGGAATTCGATATGCTGCGAGAGTACAATACTTCAAAATAGAGTAAAAAATATGGAGGGAAGCGAATGAAGAGCTGAACAAGTAACAGCTTTGAGTTCAGTGTAAGAATTGTCTGTTTTCAAGTTTCATATGCAAATAAAAGACAGTGAAATTTCAGCAGTTCTCATCTGAATGTTAAACTGCCCCTTCCTGAAAACGGTGTTACAGTGTGTTCAGCCCTGCTTCTGCCTTCCCTTCTAAATCACAACTAACAAAAGGGGTTTGCAGTTATTGTGTTGTCACTTCCAAATAACTGTTTCTTCTGCCTTTGCCAAGTAGACAGGGGCCAATTGTGAAAATGCTTCATTTAAGATGTTCAGAAGGGGGCTATGGCAGGGAAGCAGATGTACAGAAGCCCAGCTGGACAATCTGAGAGTAAGTGCTGCTTAGCTGTCCTGTAAAGGCACTTTTGAAATGACATCTGATAAAGCACCAATAGTAACCTGACAACAAAGCAGTAATACCAACGTTTTGAAATCAGCTTGAAAGAATGAAGCCAGATTAGCTGTTACTCCAGTCAGATTGTGTGAATGGGTGCAAGGTTCACCACAAAGTGGCACAGTAGGTTCTCAAGGATACTCAACTGAGTTGGGGCTTCTGAGCTCCAGTAAAAATCGCCTTCCCCTGCTTACCAGTCATGACAAGTGACGTCTGCAGCCACTGGAAGAAGTCTCTACAGAGGTAAAGCGTGATAGAACCTATTCCAATTTCATAGCAGCACAAGACTAATTTCTTTGGGAGCAACTTTCCACATGAATAAGGAAGCAGAGGAGACAAAAGCAAGCACGGAGATCACATGCTTCAGCTGATTACCCATCAGTTGTATTTTCTTTGCACTCAGGAAAGTAGAAGTGCACAATTACTTACAACAGAACTCCTAAATCCTGCAGATAATGAAGCGCCAGCAGTGCCACAGTTTTTTTCCATACTTCACATAACATTCCTGTCGTGTTCAAGACTTGAAAGCGTTAAAAGTCTCATTAACACAAAAACATCTTTACTTTTCAAAATAATTGCTTTGCTTTTATTTTAAAAGTCATTGTTGTCTATAACACTGATGAATGCAATTTACAATTAAAATAGTTTACAAAAATACATATTCTGTAATAAAAAACAACAGAAAAACCATAGGGAATAAGAGCCCCCAAGAGTTAAATGGAAGACCCATACATAACATTTTAGAGAAGCAGGCAATAGCAAACTTAGCAGAATTTGTGACACACTGCTGTTTCTACGAGAAAACATCCTTTTTATTCTGCAGCAGTAATATTTACTGCACATATACGAAGTTACACAACATTAGAAATCCAACATGGGTACGGTGAAATGAGGTTTAATGGGTCTTCCAGGGAAGCAAAACGTAAATGTCCATAGAGAGCCAATTACTAGAAGGTAACTGGAGTTGTTGTTCTGCTCGTCTGATAAATGAGGGCGGGTGACAGCTCCAAGTCTGTGCACAAAGTCCAGTCTGTATCTCAAGTACAAAGCTCCACTACAAATCATACTCTGGAGAAGAGTAAGCGTAGTTAAGACGTTCTCCTGTGCAACTTCTTACCTTCCTGAACAGCCGTTTACCATCAGTAGATGTTCATAGATCAAACTTCTCACTGCATACAGAATTCCTGCTTCTGCGTCAGGGTCAGAAAGCTATGAAGAACTCACTGTGAGTTTGGTAGAGCTATCTCATTAAGTGGACAGTAAGTTAGAGTTCAGTGACTCCTGGGTCAGAGTGATTTGGTGTGGTACTGAAAACAGCTTGTGAAGTTGTCTGCTCACCAGCAGTGGTAACGTTACAGGCACTCACTGCAGTCATCCTTCCCAAAAGAAGGAAGCAGTGAGGCTTCGTCATATATTTCAGAACACCTGCACTTCACACTGACCATTGTGATTCTGTCTAGGAGTAGATGGCATCAGAAGACATTGGGAAAAAAAACAAAACAAAACAAAATACTTCACAGTAAAACAACTGTAGACAGTCCACTCATTAAACGTTACCACTTTTTTAGAGTGAGCATCAGGCTTGTTTCAGTAAAAGAACTGCTGCTTGAAAGAAATCCTTATTTCCTGATCACAGATTTAAGATGTTCCCGTTTGCACTCTTCAGTGAGCTCTTCAGCAATACGCAGAGCCTGGACTCTCACCAACAGGAGAACAACTTCTTCAGCTTCATCACTATTACAAAAACAAGTTGACATAGCAACACATTCACACCTGACTTCAAAATCAATAAAGCTAAAACGTGCCTTGAGCTACACTGACCATTAACTGCACCCAACATCTAGAGCCTCAAACTAGCCGGAACTAGTACTGCAAAAGCGATCCATTTTACGTTATGGATTGCATCTTTAGTTCTACGTAGATGTTGGAAGTACATCACTGAAAGTGTTAAATGCATGAGGCTTGAGGAATTTAAGAATCATAGAATCATTAAGGTTGGAAAAAACCACAAAGATCATCTAGTCCAGCTGGCAACCCATCACCACCATGCCCATTGCGCCGCGTCCCTAAAAGAAATACTAACATAAAGAATATGAGGAAGTGCTGCATCCCAAAGAACATGTTGTTTGTTACCTGTGGTTATTCCTGTGAAGCATACGTGCTCACTGAACCAAATGCTGGCAGAAGTTCACTAACTCGGGGAGAGTTGACCCACTTCCATGATTTTGGAACCACCTTTCTGGGAAGCATGCAACCACCTGTTCACCCAGAGAGTATTCTGAAAGAAAAAATAGAAAGAAAAAAAAAGGCTTTCAATAAAACTAAGTCACACCACTTCTGGCAGACTTCTCCTTTTGGCTAGTTCAGTTATTATTGGCAGTGTTTACTCTTCAAAAAACAAAAACATCATTTTAAGCAGTTATTCCTAAAGCCTAGGAACCAATGCTTGCTTTGAAATTCTTTTATACACCAAGGTCATTAAAAAACAAAGAAACAAACAAAAAAACAACTTCCAATGTTAAATAATTACACTTCAGACTACATCTGTCCCCATGGAAATAAGACCTTTCACCTCTTTACACTTCCCTATGTTTTCTGGCCCTGGTGGTGTGTTGAAGAGGTTCAGAAGAAGGTAACGATTCAGCAGCTTGCTCAGTCCCACACCACGGACTGTGTCTTCTTGTACAGTCCCATCCCAAAGGAGAACCTTGGAGAGCAGCTGCAGTAATGAAGGAACAGAACATGCATATCTGATGGTTGAGGGTGCGTTAGAACCTCCTTTTTAAACTTAAAAGATACCATGTCCATCCAATCTCAGTACTCAAAAAACAAGATTTATTCTCTCCAAGCTTACTGCCAATTAGTCACTAAAAAACTACAGATCATCAATAGTATTTTGAAGTAGATTAATTCTACATGTGCCTATGAGCTGTACCCTCATACATAAACACAACACCCCCCAAGGAAATATAGAGCATGTTACCCTTCCAATTCATTAACAATTTGCTAACATACGCTACATAGGATTAAACGCCACCAGCCTCATAACACAGCTAAGGTTGATAGCCTTGATCCATAGCAGCAAAAAGATTCTTTTGTACTTGACCTCAGTATTATTCCTTAGCAAGGGTTGTCTTCAGTTACCTGTTATCACTGTAGAAATGACTATTTAAAAAGACTTAAGCCCAGCGTAAGAACATCGCTGGTCTCCCCCTCAACACAGAATGGTTAATGTCAAGGTAGCTGTTAACCTCAAGGTAGTTCACCCACACAGACACAGTACGTGATCTTAGCAGTCACCAGTCAGAAAGCAGTCGCAAAGCCCACGGACTACTGCATATTTCTCTGGAGTGCTTGGCAGGACACTTCCTTTTGACTGCATGAGCTGCTAGGAAAGTTAGACTGTATGATGGCACAAACATCAAAACCTCATCAACTGTACTTCCTCATTAAAATGGTTCCTGTCCTCTTCTCGCCCAGCCCTTTGTGAGTACTCTCCCATACAATTTCTGGGCATGGTTTAGAGGACATTCCCGATAGGCAGCCTGCAGATGATCACCTGCTTTAAAAGACAGCACCAATAGGGGCTGCACAACGGCAGTCTCAAGCACAGATAAGTCACACTAATAAGCTGCTGAACAGATCCAAAGAGTTTAATGCATGACCCGCAGTACTACTTACTCTGGGGTAAACAAATTCACGACTTCACTCCAGAAAAAAAAAAGAGTGGCAAACTGTCAGAAGATACCCAACACAAACACATTTTCAACTGTTTTGCACATCACCACTTCTAAAGAGAACCCTGACAGTGAGGATGGAAAACAAACTGAAAGGAGAAAACTTCAATCTGCAGGGAAAGACCACCGGTCTCGCTTTTAGAAACATGTATTTGACAGGACATTTAAATCAGGCAATACACAGTCTCAGAAGGTGATACCAGAATATTATGTCTGTTTCGTGTCTGCCAGGTATCAGTACTAAGCTCCCTCTTGTCTTCTCTGCATCTGTCCATGACAAACCCTTACACAACAGCTTGCCCCAGGAGTGAATATGGCAAGTCCTCAACATTCCCAAATTCCCTGATTTTTCTACAGGAATGTGCAACATGGCAGCAGGAAGCCTATGCAGAGCTGTCACCATGGCCTTGTTAGCACACACAGCAGGGGAACTGGGACGTTAATGTGTTTTCCTGCATCTAAACCTCATCTTTAGTACGAATCCAAATACACTCATAGAGGAAACGGATCTAAGAGGGAATTGAATCACAGGCATTCAGACATTCCTAACTCAGCGCTTTAGACTGAATAAAGCTATACTAATACGCTTATAGGCACACGCAGGGATTCCATTCTACAAGAGCAACATGGGCACTGTATGCACATACTGAGGAAACAGACCTATCCACAGAGTGCCAATGACTGATCTCATGGAAGGTTAGCAGGAACAGATGATGAAATTAAAGTCTCTTGACTACGTATCAGAGGTGGGTGAGCATAAATAGCTCACTGACGAAAATAGCTAACCTTCCTATTAAAATGCATTAAGTTCTCAGGAATCAGATTTGACTGAAGATACATTTCCTCAAAGACGACAGTCTACTTTTAACTAAAATGACATTCACAGACAAGATCGGTGCTTTTTCTTTACCTCAACAGCTGACCAAAACCGTCTGCCTTGGAATTTTGAACATGGCGATGATTTGTCTTCCACAGTGCTGGTCAGAAAAAGAGGAAGAGGAAATAAGGATTTTGTTTGACCTGAAAGTAAGACAAGCAGACAATTCATCTCTTAAACACCGATGAATTACAACTATGGGATTCTTTCAGCAGTGACAACCAGAATAAATGTCTAAGGAAACAGCTGTTAACTGAAACTCCTTGCAATACCCAATGGAATTAGCAGTTGGAAACGCTCGAGTATGTGTTTAATGGATTCTCAGCAAAACAGCACTGCTTGTAACCAGACAAACATGCTGCATCAGGCTTAGCAACACTCTTCTCCCAGCTGTGTCTTAACCCCACACCTACCAGACTCTTACCAGTTATCCTCTCTCTAAGAGCGACCAGCAATAAGCATCAGCAATATCAACTATTTCAGGAAAGAAAGGAGGAGTCAGGAGTAGAAGGGGGAGCAGACCACCACAAATAACACAAGCCCTCAGATACTCCAAGTTCAGATCACAAAACCAGACTCTGGGCTGTGCCCCATAAACTAAGATCTTTCCATTTATGAAAGCTCTTAGTTACAGGAGCAAAAAAGCACTAAGTTGACTGCGTAGTTACTCTTGTTGGAATGAGTTCATAAACATCAATGTTTGGTAACTATTCCTACAGAGAAACAGTAGAAGGCACATTTGTTCCGTTTGCTCATGGATGTCTACAATATATTTCACCCACGCTTCTGGGGAAAAGGTACAGAAAAATAGAACAAAGGCTAAAAAAAGAGGTTAGGTTGCAGGTAGACTTGGTGGTCTTTAAGGTCTTTCCCAGCCTGAGCAGTTCTATGATTCTATGACTAAAAATAAAAAATTTAAAAAGTAAAAAAATAAATTCCCAGAGACAGCTTACCTTTTCGGATACAGAGGGATAAAGACATCCTCCTCTACAGACTGCTTCATCCTCAGGACAACCGTGTTAATCAAATTCTGTCAAAAAAAGAAAAAAGGAAAAATATTAACACACCCTCACAAGAAAAGGATCTCACCTTCCACTTACAACGGCATTAAAGACCTGTGAGCAAGTCTCAGCTTTAACCATCTTTTTCTTTTTCTTTTTTTTGATAAAATCCTCTTGGATAACGAGATTAATGTATTTACCAGCTATGAAGTTCTATCAAAAAAACCACAACAAAACACCACATCTACTATACAAACAGAATCTTATCTAAAGCTTCTTCCTGAAGTCAAGTGTGGCGACTGCATAAACGTTTGTTAGTATTTCTTTTCATGCTAAGGGCCTAAACATCAACTTAGTTTCACCTACTTTATGCTGGATAAACTCCCAGATTTGCATGAGAATAAAACCAGAACTGGGCTAAGTGTATGTTACAGTGAATATTTACAGTGAAGTGCATACACCGTATCAAGAACTTCCTTCCCCATTACCACAACAGCCTTTACCTGTTTTGCCTGACTGCATTCCCTTCTGGACAGGACTTGTTTTTCAAACACGTTACCGCAAAGCTGTGTAAGGTTCTCAGTCTGTGAAGTCGATAAAGGATCCCACACATTCTTGACAAATGCTGAAAAATAGGAATTATTTCATTCATGATATCCAAGTGGCTATCTGCTCTAGTTTCAAGGAAGTAAACATTCAAAAAGCTAAACCTTTCATTTCCAGTAACCTTAACAAGTAATTGTAACTATCAACATAATTTTACATTACCACTTATTTAAGGTTTCATTACCTAGCTGCAGTGAACGTTCTCAAGACAATCTCAATATACCTGTAATTTTTGGCAGGATAGTTTTTTCAATCACTCTAGGCAAAACTTCTTCATCAGGATCATCATCTCTTTTTGATTCAGACGGCTTTTTGGCATCGCTGAATCCTTCTACAGCTCTGAACCAGGGCATCTCTTTCAGGTCTGTAGAATTCTGCTGAAAGATCATTCCCATTCGTTGTTCAGCTGTCAGGATTGAGAGAAAAAGCTCCATGCAAAAATATTTCTAATGAGACCAAAAGATTCTCATTTAACAGTTTTACATGGATTCTAATCACTGAATGGACCAAAGCAGCAAGCTAAAACTGAATGTAAAGCTAGATTTCAGAGGGTAGGGTTGTCAAAATGTCAGCAAACAGCTCCACATTAATAAAGATGCAAGTGATTCTTATGCAAGCAACCTGACAAGAGGAAAAGATGCCCTCCTTCTAGTTAACAACACTTATCTCAAGCTCTGGAATGCCTCTATAACCCACGGCAAAGCTCCTGTACAGAAGTCTTCCCTGCAAGCAGCATGCCCCCGTCCTGCACTCTGGCAAAGCCTTTTTCAGGAAAAAAAAAAAGATACAGAAGACCACAAAAAGACTTCTGCGGTTTTGAACAACTGCACAGATTTAAATACCCATTACTTTTCATATTTTGTATGTCTCTTAAAAGCTCAGACACGAAAATCCTTCCTCTGTTATTCAGCAAATACGCATCGTGCCTCTCCCAGCTCCTCGTGACCTGCTCACTAAGGCAGTTCAAATCTCAATTTGAAATACATTCCAACTTTGGACAAAAAACTGATTAAACTAAAGAAGCCTACAATCTTACCTATTCTTCCTAAGGCATTGGTCAGAATTGTTTAAATGCATTAATTCTGTGCTGTAGAAAATAAACGATATACCATTCAAAAGGAGTATTTCTTCACTCTCCCTTGAAAATCCTTCTCAATACGGGAGGAATTTTGCTCTCATATCCTGACCAACCTTTGCTCTTCTGGAATTCAGTCACCTCTGTCAGAGCCAGTTCTTCATCACTCGACATGCCTTCGTGGTGACCAGCTGTTTGTGAACGCTCTCTCAGCTGCCGCCTGCAAGTCCTGCATTCTGTAATGAACTCAGGTGAGTTATTCACCACGTACATACGTAAAAGAAAGCTCAGTGATATACTAAGAACACCCGGTGAGAGCAATAGCCTAAGGAAACACAGTGAGGAAGCAGAAGTAAGTATGCAACCCTAGAGACACAGGCTGTAACAGTAAGGTACTTTGTGAGCTGCCAAAGGACATTAAAAGCATCTCTAACGACCTTCACTTCACCACATTCATACTAGGAACTCCCCCCACCTGAAACACCAAACATCTAACATGGTACTCCATACTATCCCTGCCAGAGGTAGTCTGTAAGAAACTACTGCGCTCTCAACAGTCCATCATCTCAGTCCTATGTAGCTTATGCAACAACTTGCATGGAAACTGTGACTGCATCCAGGAACAAGACAAAGAGGTGAATGCAGAACACTGATTCTGCTTCTGCTCTTCATTTGGAGACTAACCAAAGTAAATAAAACCTCCTGATGGAAAATTCACAGTGTCCAGAGTGAAGCACAGTCAATATTATCAGTGAACTGTAGGACAGCTGTGGCTGCTCCCTCGTGCAGGGGGATTGCCAGGTCACAGCCTGAACCGGGAGGTGAGCACCTGAGTGAGCACAGGGAGGGACCCCAGATCCACCCTTCCTCTCTGCCCTTCGTGGTGACGCTTCCAGCTGTGCTTCCCAGAGTGCACACACACTCAGAGTCTGCATGCTTTGCACCCACCCCACCTGCACACCAGTTAGAACCAGAAAGGGCTACATCCCCAGACTCACTCTTCTCAAGCTGTTGCCAGTTATCAGTCAATCCTTCCTTGTCCTCCTGTTCTACAGTGCCTGCGTCCCAAACAAAGGCTCCACATCACCTTCGTTTGCTTTACACCTTGTAACAAGTGATGGAATACCAGCTCACCGCTTCCCAGTCCTGGATGGAAACGGACAGTGCCTACCACAGTCTGTTCCCAACAATGGAAAAGGCAAACTGAGCCTGCATGTTAAGTTCCAGCTTCCAAACTTTACACATTATTGCATTTAGATTTCAACAGTCAGCTCCCTACCGTCTCCTGTTATTTGTGTCCCCTTGTATGTATGTCCCAAATTACCCCTACTGATTCTTCAGTTCTACAGAGAAGTAGAAGCCAGAAGCATTTTCTGCTTGGGCTGTTCATCTGTATCAGCGTCAGCTGGCTTCAGTGCACACAAGACACAAAACCATCTGCCCCTACTGACATACTGCAGCATAAGAAAACACAGCATTTCCATCAAATACAACCAGCAACACAACAGTTCAAAGCTCTCTTAAACACTCAAGTACAGGTTAATTTAATTATACCAATATTATAATTTATATATATATATATATAATTTATACCAACTTAATTTAAGCTGCAGGCACAGAAGCATATCAGCACTTACCTTGTGCTCATTGCCCAACACAAACGATCTGAATCGTCTCCTTACTAACCTTATAACCCAAAAGCTTATGCTTACAGCTCTCACTAGTTATTAAATGAAATACCCCTGAAAAGTTTACATTTATTACAATTCTGCTTTTTAATTTTCTTAAAAAAAAAAACAACAAAATCTCCTTCGGTATCTCATACGATTGCTCAGTTTGAGAAAGACTTTAACTGAACGCAGAAGCAGACTTTAATTTAACTTCCTTCCCTGAAGGGGGGAGCAGATTTCAATGAAAACATTTCAATTAAGATGAGCACTGAGAGGTGATGGGGATGGCTATCTCGGTAGCTGCAGATGCCTGACCCCACCTGTCCTTCTCACACGCTCCCTTGCAAGTTCCCATCTCCACCCAGGACATCTCAGCTGCCCACTGCCTTGTCTGAACAGGCTGAAGAGCCACGACAAAAGGACTGACAGCCCCACCTGCCCTGAGTCGCTCACCTTCCCGCTCCTCCTCCTCGCTCCCGAAGCTCAGCGCCGCCCCGCTTCCCCGCACGGCTCCCCCGAGGGCAGCGGCCGCTCCGCGCCGGTTCGGGCCGCCTCACGGGACGAGGCGGTGCGGGTCAACGTCGATCCGCTCGGAGTCGTCGTTTCCGCGGTCTCTGGCGCCCCCGCGTGGCCGATCGGCGGAATGGTTTGGAGTCGTCGGGCGCATGCTCGCTACGACCTGGAGGACTAACCACAATAGAGAGCGGCGGATGAGCTGCACAGAGCGGTTACGAAGCCACTTCCGCATTCCTACGCGCACGCGTTGTGCCGCCTGCAGGACTGAGCAGCGGACAGCGGCAGTTCCGCGCATTGGCCACGAGGTGGCGGCAGAGACCGCGGAAAGAACCTCGACGGGATCGATGCGGCCCGCGGCGCAATCGCTGGCGGTCAGTGCTCTGTCGGGATGACGGGGGAAGAACACGGAATGAGAAGTGGGGGGCGGTGGGGGTGAAGACGAAGAAAACAGAGGGAAACTCCTCCAAACTCAGGAAAGCCGTGCTAAGTGCTTTACAAAAAGAAAATAATAATAATAATAATAATAATAAAAATTTTAATTACTTTTTGCCAGCATCTGTTGCACTGTTTTTAAATATTCACGTACCAAAATGTAACTGCCCAGTACATTTAACGACAACAAAATTAAAGCACGGTGGCAGAAAGCAGAGCGCCATATTGGTGTTCACTCAGCCTCTGTCTTCTTCGTGCTTTAATGTATTTCACAGCTACCTAATGTAAATCACAGCTACCTCTAGAAGACAGCCCCAGAACTGTGCAGGTCCATCAGGCTCAGCTGCAGCTTTTCATCTGCCCTTCTCTGGCCCTCCTGCAGCTGGAGAGAGAGCACAGGAGGGCACGTGGGATGCAGACCCTCCCCAGTCGGCCGCAGCAGTCGCTCCTGCCAGCACTCCCTTTCCCCCACGTCTTTCCCATTGGACAGTCTGGAGCCCTGTGTGGCAGAGGAGGAGAGAGCTGCAGGCAGAAGGAAAACGGGCTGCTGGGATTCCTCCATCCCACTGCCAGGTGTCTTCTCTGGCATTTTGGGGGTGGGAAGGGAGTTGTGGGAGCACCCGTGGGGCTCCGGGCAGGAGGGAAGGAAGCAAAGATGCAGCTGCAGGCAGCGGGCTCTGGGCTGGAGCAGTGCAGCCAGGCACAAACAGTGACAACGTACACACACAGATAAACACCCAGCACAGAATCTGGCACTCTACGGTCCTCCCAGAGCTTGTTACTGCTTTTTGGCTGCTCTACAGGTATTCTGTCCTTTCCCCTTCATTCCTGTGTCTTGCCCCCTTCCTTCACCCCGTGCCTTCCCCATTCCTTTTCCAGGCTTTCCCTTTCCTTTCCCCGCTTCCTTCCCCACGCCTTCCCCCTGCAACAGCCCCATGTTCTGCTGCTGTTCTCAGCTGACAATCCTTACACCACACTGTTCAAACACATCGGATCAGACTGCATACTGGCACTGATATTAAAACAACAACAAATACATACAGTATTACGTGTGGATAACAAACTCCTACCTGCTAGAAGACCAATAGCAGCTCCTCATCCTGCAGTAACTCCTGCACACGGCCAGGTCTCCCGTGCAGGGATTTGGCATCTGCAGTGGCTTCGCAACATTGGATTTGAGTCTTTGACTTCCACCTCAATCTGCTCGACAGCAAACTGCCAGAAAGGAGGAAGAAGGAACGTGCCAGCAGTGGATGCGATCGGCAGAGCCAGCAGGGCATCCCCTGCTTCAAAGGGCACTCTGCCTTTCATCCCCACCGTGGGGCAGCCACTCTCCTGCTTTGCCTCTCCCCAGGGCCTGCAGGGTTTGTTCCATTGCATGCTGTACCCGCATGGCCAGCACGTGCTACGGAGCCCAAGTGGAACACCTGTTGCAGAACAAGTCTTCGCAAGGACAAGACCGACAACCCACATGAGCTCCCTCTACGAAACAAAACACTTGTGGCTACAGCCACAACTACAAGCTGTCTCAAAACTGTCAGGATACTTTGTTCCATCCCACGACCATTCTTCACTTGCAGGTTTTTAGGTCACCATCGCAGTCAAGACTAAAATTTAGGCTACATCCCAGCCACTCAGGCCTCCCGCTGCCATTTGCATCTATGCTCGAGGGCCCCAGAAAAAGGTCCTGGGCCTTCACAAGTGAAGCAATGCAACCTGACAGGACGGCTCTCATGTGGAGCGGCAGTGCTTCCGGATTTGATATTCACAAAGGAACGGCAACACCTGAGCAACACAGAGGAAGGTAGCAGGAATAAAAGGGCAAAGCAAGGCAAAACCTCGGGGAAAGAAAGGGAAAGGTGAGAGGAAAATGTCATACAGCCTGCAAGGTGTCCTAAAGAGCCATAACAAAGTCTGGCAGCACTGCAAGGCTGTGCAATGGGAAAGATTTGTATATTTACACAGTCCTTACCTGTTCAGGCAACCACTCACCTAAGTTGGGTTCTGGGGAATTATGGGACATGCAGCTTTCCAATCCTGAGCAGCATATGGACAAGCAAGGAGAAGGAAATAAAGGATGGCAGAGCACCAGAAAACACAGACAGTGCATGTCCATGCAGACTCGCAAATAGACAGCTTCCTGGGTTGTTTCTGCTTTTGTAGCATTTGTATGCTGCAGATGAGGAAAATGCTCTGCTGTATGAGTCTTCTGCAAGAGACACCCAGAGGTAAATGGCAGCTAACCTGCAGACCGAGCAGTAGTGCCTGGCATTGGTCAGGGGGAGCTCCTCCTGCCGCTGCTGGATGGTGATGCTGACAGGGCTGGAGATGCTCTGCAGGGCCAGCTCGTAGCTGGGAGCCAGGAATGGACACGGCGGGAGAGAGGAGAGAGCTGTCGGGGGCCAGCCCAGGCATCCCTCACTCAAAAGCATCACAAAGCCACAGCCAGCAAGCTGGGCATGATCAAGAGCATGAGGGCTCTGGAGCACAGGCCTTATGAGGAGTGGCTGAAGGAGCTGGGATTGTTCAGTCTGGAGAAGAGGAGGCTCAGGAGAGACCTTATTGCTCTCCATAACTACCTGAAGGGAGGCTGTAGTGAGCTGGGGGCCAGCCTCTTCTCTCGGGTGACTAGTGATAGGACTAGAGGGAATGGCCTCAAGCTGCGCCAGGGAAGCTTCAGGCTGGACGTTAGGAAATACTACTTGTCTGAAAGGGTGGCCCGGCACTGGAATGGGCTGCCATTCCAGAGAGGTGGTGGAGTCATCGACCCTGGTGGTGTTCAACGAGCGTTTGGATGTTGTGTTGAGGGACATGGTTTAGGGGGAACCATTGGTGAAGGGCGAACAGTTGGACTGGATGATCCTGTGGGTCTTTTCCAACCTTAGCGATTCTATGATTCTAGGAAAGCTCGGAGAAGGCTGGAGAAATCAAGGTTGCCTCTAAGGTGCTGCTTCCAAACAGCATGAGTTGTTGGGCATGAGACGTGAAAGACAAGGTTCCTGTTCCAAAGGCTTCCAATCCCCGTGGATCTGGCTGTCTGCAAAGACAACAGCTGCCTGCTTTCCAGCAGGGTGATGCTCACCCAGCAAAGCACTCACCCAGCAGATGCCTTTCCTACAGTCACAGCATCAGCAAGGTAGGAAAAGACCTCTGAGATCATCCAGTCCAAACACCCACCTACCACCAATATTTCCTTCCCACTAAGCCACATCCCTCAGTGCAACATCTAATGTCCCTTGAACACCCGCAGGGACAGTAACTCTATCACCTCACTGGGCAGCCCGCTCCAGCGGCTGACTACCCACTGGGAGAAGTTCTTCTTCACATCCAACCTCAATCTCCCCTCATGCAACCTGAGGCCATTCCCTCTAGTCCTAGCACTAGTTCCATGCGAGAAAAGGAACACCCCCACCTCCACATAACCTCTTGTCCGTCACGTAACTGGACAGAGGGAGAAAGTCTTCCCTCAGCCTCCTCTTCTCCACACTAAGGAATCCCACTTCCCTCAGCCGCTCCCCATCACACTTGTGCTCTACACCCCTCACAGCTTCATTGCGCTTCTCTGGACACACTGCAGGCTTTCAGGGTCCCCCTTCTAGACAGGGGCCCAGAACTGAACACACTACTCAAGGAGAGGACTCACCAGTGCTGAGTGCAGTACAGTGGCGATGATCACTTCCCTGCTCCTGCTGCCTCCGGCCCTTTGCAGTGCACTTCCACTCTAAACCGTTCCTTCTGCGCTACCGCTCGGATCCTCCCTTAGGGCTGGAGCTCAAGAGGTCAACACAACACAAAGAACACAACGTGCAACTGGAAGGCATGTCTCAAAGCCTGAAGAGTGAGAACGGGACCCTGCAGTTAGAGACTCTGAGAAGGGCCTCACAGGATGCCTGGGGAAGGGGACCTGCAAGTCGGACGCAAGGGAAGAGCAACAGAAACTTCCCTAAAGAAGTTACAGAAATCTTCACTAAGGTATGCTTAGCTGTGTGGCTATCGGGGATGCCTGGTAGAGCCAAAATGCAGCCCTAAGTTTAAAGCAAGAGCTACGGCTAGCCCACTCAGGGTAAAGCCTCATATCCCTTGGAGGATATGCAACTAGAGAAGGAGAAAAGAAACCATAGATAACTTGTGGATTTCGGATTACTAATTGAATGTGAATCCAAATTCAATACTCCAATCTTGCCGATGAAAACTTGGATAGCAAGTGCTATAGTTTAGTACAAGATTGGAGGGCAAGTAATAGAACTGTTGAATGTATTCACTCTGTGGCGGCAAATCCATACACTTTAGTAACTAAGTTAGGGAATGAGTAGGTGGAGTTTGCCTTCTGCATGTGAAGGATGCCTTTTCTGCCTGGTTTGGCCAAAGGAAGCCTAAGGTGATTTGCCATTGAATAGGAGAGCCCCAGTCCGGGACAAAAAAGACTCCATTCACCTGGACAGTGTTAGCCAGGGCTGTGAGAATAGCCCAAGGATTTTGGAGAACTGCTCAACTCAGGAGCCTGAGATTTGCGTTCCTCCATCCCACGGTGGAACTTGACTGCAGCATGTGGATGCCACAGAAACAAAGAGGGCTGTGTGCAATGGACTGCGAATGTGCTGAATTTCTTGGTTTCAATGATGATCGACTTTCTCAACAGAAGGCACCAAGAACTCAATGGCAAGGGACCTATCTGGGATAGGAGATTACAGCTGGACTTGGAACCTCAAGGACTGCCAGGAAAGAAGCCATCTGCCAAAGCCCTGAGCCACAAAGTGCCGAGGAACTCCGTACATTCTCAGGAATGACAGCAGGGTGCCAACTGTGGATACACAGCTACGGACTGGTGGTAAAGCCCCTTCATGAAGTAAGTAAGAGATGGCCAGAGTGCTTGAGGGCGGTGGCTGCACCAGTGCTCAAGATTCAAGAACCTGGTAAATTTACACTAGGCCAAAGAAGAACAGTTTTAATATCTGATGCAGTGTCTACTGTATTGGAGGTAAAAGGGGGCATTGGCTCTCACCCCCAGAGGGTCCTGAAATACCAGGCCATCCTGGTACAGCAGGATGATGCAGAAATAACTGTAACTAATATTGTCAACCCAGCATCTTTCCTTAGCGGAACTCCTGGAGAACCAGTATTTCAGGACTGCTTGGAAACAACTGCGGCTATGGACCTTTGCCAGTCGGACCCGAAAGATGAATCCTTAGGAGATGCAGAAGACACCTGGCTTACTGATGCAAGCAGGTTGGTGAGACAAAGAAACCGTAAGGCAGGATATGCAGGAACTGCTACTGACAAGGTCACCGAAACACAACCATGACCTGGGGGGACTGTCTCTAGGAAGCCTGAAATAAGTGCCTTGACAAGAGCCTGACATAGACGCACAGATGCTAATTGTGGAGATGGGATGCTACATGCTCATAGGACCACCTGAAGAGAGCGAGGATTGCTCACACACAAGGAAAAACAGCCTGATGTAAATCAACAAAGAGCGTGGCTATCATCCATTGTCAAGGACATCAGAAAGGGAACACCGTACCGGAAAGTGGAGAGAAGATGGTGGACCAGGGGGCAGAACAGGTTGTTGAAGAGGGCTTTAATTCCAGACCGTAATCAGAGGTTACAAAGCACGATCCTAGTACCAGCAAAGGGCTACAAGTGGGCCTATTGGGAAAGGGAACCTTCCAGGGCAACAGTGACAAAGTGACTTCCTGAAACCCCCAAGAAAAGGGGGGGATCGCTGGATGTTGGCACTAACTGATACCTATTGGGGATGGCCAGAGGTATTTCCCTGGAGGACTCCTAAGGCTGGGGAAGTAACGAAAATGCTGTTACATGCTGTGAATTCCAAGGTTAGGGGCTCCTGTAGCAATCTCAGCAGAGCAAGGCCCACATTTTTGCCAAGGTGGTCCAACAAAGAAGCACATGACTGGGAACTGATTGACTGAAGCACTGACGCTCCAGTGCACCACGTATTGCCAGGCGACCATGTTTACGTTCAATCTCCCTCAGATGTACCTCTCGAACCAAAGTGGGAAGGACCCTACCAACTTCTCCTGACCACCCACACCATGGCCAAGGTAGAGGGGCTTACACCGTGGATACATCATACCTGCCTGAAGAAAGCACCAGGACCACAGTGGACAGCACAAGAGAGAGGACCGCTGAAAATCAGGATCCGAAAGCACGGAGAAGAGTTTGAGAATGGTCAGTACGACTGGTGTAGTAGTCACAGCTTGGCAAGAGAAGAGCTACTTCCGAAGAACTGAGAAAATGGGCCAGGCTCTCAACAAATCTTGTTGGATATGCAATGCCCTCCCTAGAGGGGAGGGAAAGGTGCCCCTTTATGGGATAGTGGCACTACATTGGACCGTTCCAGATTGGCTAGAGCACGGAAAGTGTAAGTTTGGGATAGAAGACAAGCCACAAAAGGGACCTACATTGCATTGACTAGTTACTAACTCTACTAGGTCTATCTCTGCAGACAGAAAAACTGACGGTAAAGGTGGGGTGGGGGTTGGCTGACAGGACTTGACAGGCATAGGGTGTAGTTGGGGGTGGAACCAAAGTGTGGGGTGTGATCCTAGAATCGATAACGAGTCACACTGGCTCTCAGAGAAGAACATACTCGGAATTGTAGGGATGGGAGCATCGTTCACTCTTCAGGAAAAGATGGCCAGGCCATGTCAGTTACCTCATGGATACCACATAGTGATTACGTGGGGACACTCAGGCACGGAATGCAGTACCTTTAAATTGGACAGGGACTTGCACTACAGGATACTTAATAGCCCAGACCACAGTGCATGAGGAGATCCCTCGGGGACTCCTGAGGACCCCTGGGATTCAAACGAAGCGTACATACAACCCCCTAGCTATACAGAACAAGGGATACCACTGCTTTCCGAGAGCCCTTATCCCGGCCCTAGGAGTTGCCCAGCTAGAAAAAGCTAGAGTCAATATCTCTGCAACTCTGGAAATCATAGAGAATGGCACAACGCATGCATTACGAGCAATCCAAGAAGAAGTATCCCCTTTATCCAAAGCAGTGCTCCAGAATAGGATGGCACTAGACCGATTAACAGCCAAGGAAGGAGGGGTATGCACAGTAATAAGTCAGAGTCGCTGTGCTTACAGCAAGAAGGATTTAAGAATCGAGAGAGATTGATGGAAAGTTTGGGAACAGACCAAAGTCCTGCATAGGACAAGTCAGGATGACCCCAGCTGGGAAGGAGATTTAAGGAACTTGCATACTAGCTGGCTACTGAGTCTAGGATGGTTAAAGCAGCTCTTCCTAGTTTGCATCCTCTAGGTGCTGTTGGGAAGTTTTACCTGTGTCATGATGAGATGCTCTGCCTGCCTGTGCCGGAGTACTAGAAAGAAAAAGGAGATATGGAAGAGACATGCATTGAGGCCAAAGGTGGGAAGTAGGGCCTATTTTGGGACACGTAGAACAGAATCAAAATGATCTAGCAGGTAGAAGCCCTGCTAGACTATAGAAAAGGGGGGAACTGAAGAGTGAGAACAGGAGCCTGCAGTTAGAGAGAGAAGGGCCTCACAGCAAGAAAAGGGAGAGTAGCTGCACAAAGTAGAAATAAGAGGCAAACAAAGGGAGTTTAGATAGAGAGTGTTAGAAAACAAGGGATTGCAAGCACTTTCACAGACACTAGGTCAGGAATAACAGGGAGGATGAAGGCCATCGAGATAAGGGCTGGAGAGCAGCTCGAAAGCACGGGGCAGGGAGCTGATTAGATGTCTACAGGGCAACTTAGTGTGAATGTTAGGTGGAGCGATCCCCCTTGCACCAGGGAGTACGCGCATCACCAAGAAACACATGCCTGCTCTATATCCTATACCGGCTATACGGTCTGATTGCCACACATCAAGCCCAGAACAGACACCTCTCTCACCTTGGGCACAGCTCACCAACCAAGAGCCAGGCCTTGCCAACTTGGTTGATCTGAGAAGACGGGAGGGTGCCGCACATCACACCAGAAGTATCCATTTCACTTGCAGCTACATGGAGAGAACAACACCAACTAACAGGCCTGAATGAATTCGCTCACAAGATGAACAATGAGATTGTTCTTCATTAAAAAGCACACAGAGATTCCTAAACCAAAAAGAGAAGGGCAGCACTTCAGATCGGCCAAAGAGATTCCTGTTCCTACGCCTCATGCTCTTACACCAGCTTGACTCGCCTCATCCCCTTCCCCTACTCCTCCGTGATGCCCACTGGCTTCAAGTCAGGTCGCAAACACATAGGACTCCTTCCACACAACTCCAGCAGAAAGGATGTCACACTTGTTCCATACACATACAAATGAACCAAGCAGTGCTATCACACTCACTTAACACACGCAGAAGCAGCCAAACCCTGAGCACGTACGTCCCCTCCTGCACTACTGGAGCCCACAGCTCACCTTCACGCCTCCGCGGATTTCTGCTCTTCTACACTGACGCAGCCTCGCTACAGCTCCATGGGCGTCAAACAAGGCCTGCAGGACCTCTTGCTCTGCAAACTCTGTCTGCAGGCATTGCTTCATGAGGTTCACCACCGGCCCTTCTGAGCAAAAACAAGCACTGAGAACGACAGCAAAGCGCACTGGATTCCACCTGGCCTGCTCCTCCACAAGCCTCACTCCTGCCACACACATACCCTGCTCTGCAGACTCAGCCCCAAAGCCTGGCTGAGCATCAGCACATGCATCATTCTTCAAACGCCCCAGCCCAGCAGCAAGGGAACAAAGCGTTGCGACAGCTGAAACAAAAATGCTCGGGGACATTCCTGCTAGCGCTGAACGTGAACAAATCTACCACTGAGCAACAGGACGTGGGACAAACAGCAGAAAACAACCAACCTGCACAACTAACTCGTTGCTGGTTGGTCCAGATGTCTGTATGCTCCTTCCCACGGCCCAGGCCAAGCTTGCTGAGCTTCTCCTCCTTTGTGCAGGACGACAACGGTGCCCATGGCATGTGGTGGCTATGCACAGCATGCCTTCTACTTGCTTTTCCTCTCTACGTCTTCCATCACCAAACAGCACCTCCAATCTCTCCCGGCTAAAAAATCACTTGGGGAAAGAAAGAACTGGCAACCTGGCTTTTCAAATTACAACTTGATGCTTTAAAGCAGAAGCTCACCTAGCAAGGACACCTACCTTACACAAGCTCAACCTACACGGCAAAGTTATTCCACTGCGCCTGCACTCTTGGCACGCATTTTCAGCTGCAATAGTCAGCCCAGTTCTCAGCACAGCTTTACCATCCACAGAAAGCCAGTTCACCGCCGCCATCTTTTTCTCTCTTCTGAAACACTCTACTGCTGCAAGAAGCAACGATTACAATCACACAATCACAGAACCGTAGGAGATGGAAGGGACCTCTAGAGATCATGGAACCCTACCCCCCCGCCGCAAAACAGGCTCCATACAGCAGGCTGTACTGTAGGCATCCAGCTGGGTTTGGAATATCTCCAGAGAATATCTCCACAACCTCCCTGGGCAGCCTGGCTATATACCACCCCACCCATAACCTCCCCACAGCCACCTATAGCCACAAATCCTCCGATGGCTCACCACAGCCCCAGATCCCCCCTAGAGTACCCCTCAGCTCCTTATAGACCCATATACCTTAACAGTCCCTGCACAGCCCCCTACAGTAGCCCTATATCCCCCTGAAGCCTCCTCGCAGCTCCCAGTAGCCACAGCCCACCTTAGCCCCGGTTCTGCTTGGCTGCAGGGGGTCTGGGGTCACCGGGTGCAGCGCTGGAGGGGTTGGCGGTGGGGCACTGTTCTGATGCTGGCAGCAGCACTGTGGCGCTGGGGGACCCGAGGCCTCCATCCGTCCCAAACCAACGGCCCATCCCACAGCCCTCATCCCAATCCCACAGCCCAACCCCACGGGGGGTCCACGGGGGAGGAAAGGGCAGTGTGCTTGGGGGGCCGCGCAGGGCTCCTCTCCCTCTCCCGCTCCCGTTTTCCCGCACACCTCCGGCGGAGCTGTCCTCAGCACTCGCTCCCGTTGTGCCGCAGCTTCCGACTCGGTGCTGCCCGGACAGCTCCGGCTGACGCCGCGCTCTCCTGCGGGGCGGCCCGGGCTGCCGCAGCGGCGCTTCGCTGACGACAGCCGCGCCTGACACTGCCGGCTCCCAACGGCCGCTCCCGCGCACGGCGGCTCAGCCAATGGGAGCCGGCGGAGCTGCCGCTGAGCAATGAGACGCCGGGGGAGGGACAGAGCTGCCGCTGACCAATGAGACGCCGGGGGAGGGACAGAGATGCCGCTGACCAATGAGAGCCCGGGGGAGGGACAGAGCTGCCGCTGACCAATGAGACGCCGGGGGACGGACAGAGCTGTCACTGACCAATGAGACGCCGGGGGAGGGATGGGCAGATGCTGCTCACGGGGAGCTCCTCCTGCCGCTGCTGGACGCTGATGCTGACAGGGCTGCAGATGCTCTGCAGGGCCAGCTCGTAGCTGGGAGCCAGGAATGGACACGGCGGGAGAGACGAGAGAGCTGGCGGGGACCAGCCGAGGCATCCAGGAGCATCCAAAAGCCCTCACTCAAAAGCATCACAAAGCCACAGCCAGCAAGCTGGCCATGATCATCAGCAGCATCCCGGATGCTGGAGATTCTTTGCTACCATACACTACGGGTGCACAGCTCTCGCTGCAGGCATCCCACAGCCAGACAAAATGGGAACAAACCCGCAGCTCTGCTGCACGCACAGCCCACAGCCATAGCCTTGCAACATGAGCTGCCTTGCTGTTGCTTGCATCCATCCCAATCCCTGGGAATGAAGACTCAGAAGGCAGTCAAGGCGTTGATCCAGCACCAGCGTGCTTTTATTCATTCACAGCCAGGAGGGCTTTTTGGTGAGAGGTCCGGTGTACACAGGGGACTCATCGTCTCTGGTGAAGGAGAGAGGGGCTCAGAGCTCGTGCTGCTGCCCGGTGCCTGGGACTGGAGCTCTGATTCTACGGCCCCCTCCACCAGGCTCGGCTCCTCCTGGCTGACGCTGACCTGCTCCTGCATGGAGCTGCTGCTGTCGGGGCACTCGGGCTGTGCTTGGGCTGGGCTGCACTGCAATGGTGCCCCGTCACAGTCCAGCTCGGTGACTGTTGTTTCTGGCAGGCTCAGGTCAGCGTCTTCTGCACCGCCGGGAGAGATGAGGGCTTCCACTTGGATTATCTCCTTCACTCCATCACGGGTGTTGTATGGCAGGCTGTTATCCGAGCTGCAGCGATTCTTGCTCCCAAGCAGCTCTCCACTGATGGAAGCACACAGTGAACCATCGCTATACGCTCTGGCTCTTCTGCGTGGACGAGGGCTCGGTTCACCTAGGAAGGAGTAGATACACAGGCAAACAGTTAGTGGCAAACTTGCACAAGCTGAATGATGAGAGTGGTTCTTGAGATTTGCTTCTGCAGTGGCAGCAGGACAAAGCCAACAGGACAATAGCAACAGTAGGAGCACTGTCTCGAAAGGAACTGTTGTGCTTTTGTTATTTGTCTTTCTCTTTTGTGTGGACTCCAAGCATGAATCCGATGGCGCTGACAAGCAGGGTTTTGACAGCTGGATGTGCACCCTTACCTGCCAGGACCACCACCTCTGTTTCTGAGGGCTCCCTGGCATCGCGCTGCAGTTGGCGTTTGCCCACAGAGGATGGTTTTCTGGGCCTGAAACAGGAACACCAACTGCATGCTGGGGATTCCTTCACCCTGCTGGGTGGACTTGGTCTGGAGGGAGAAAAGAGGGAGCGGTGTGAGTCGTGCATGGTGCAGGGTGAGGGAAGAGCTGCCCTGAGCTCTTGCCAACACTTGCTTGCTACTAGCACTGCCTGCTTCCTGCTGAAACACAACTATGAAGCTCGCTCTGATTCACACGGTTGAGGATAGTTCCATTCCTAGAGCTCAGCCCTGGAGTCTTGCTGGCTACATTCCCCTCAGCCATGCCAACCCAGATGCAGAGCATGCGAGCAGAGGCTGCACAGCTGTTCAGGACAGCATCGAACGGAGGGCTTTGATTGAGCTGGAGGTGTAACTGCTTGCTGAGGAACCGTGCAGCCAGAGAGGGAGTTCAAAAGCATCTCTGACACGTACATTAGCAATAGGCCCTCTCTGGTGGCTAAACTGAGCCCGTCGGGCAACTGCATGTTAGTTGAACCTCAGAGTCCAAAGGGAGGGGACATTCAGTACACCACCACACGCACCATTGGTGTCACGTAGCTTCTGAAAGTTTTGGCACTAGCAATAGTGGAGAAAAACCCACAAAAGCCCACCCAAGCAAGTCTGATAGGAAGCTGCTGGAAAAGAAAGTCCTCTTTACCTTTCAGACGGAAAGTCAATGATTGTGTGGAATTTCCCCTGTGCAGCTGCGGGGCCTTCTTCCACGTCCATGTCCCTGCTCTCTGTCACAGCGGGAGAGCTGCTGTGGGCTCCCCTCTGTGCCTGTGCCTCCTCTAGGGTGAGCAGCTTGGTGGCAGGAGAAGACACCTGCACAGACTTGGGAGCTGATGGAGAACTGCGCCCTGGCAGGGAAGACCACAGCTAAGAGGGAGGATCAGAAAGCAGCGGCACAGCCATCACAGTTCTGGGGGAGGTGCCGCACATCTCTCAGCCTTGCTTATCCGAACCACTGGAAAAAGAGGAGGTCAAAACCCTTTCATCAAGCTTCACCTGCACGCAAAACATCACCATGACAGGGACGGTTTTCTCATGCTCAACTTTGGGCTTGGACATTTTCCGCATCCAGCCACAGGTTGCCATATTCTCATCTAAGCCCACAAGCCTGCTGGCCCCTCGATAGCAAAAGTGTATGTCAACAATCCTGGAGAAGGCCTGCATTTGATCAAGGTGTCTCATCAAGACAAAGCTCATGCAGGAAGACGCTCACCTGCTCCATCTCCGATGCCTGATGTGGAGCTGGAGCAGAAGAGGACGTCGGTGTGGGTGATGAGGAATTCCACCACATCTGACTGCCTCTGCAGTTCCACGCAGGCAGCTCTTCCGCTGGCGCAGGCAGCCTCGTTCTGCTGGGATCTGTAGAAAAGGCAGATTGGAGAAGTCATTGACCCGAGATCGTTTCCCCACGTTTGGGCATTTGGGCAGCCAAAGGCTGTCCAGTTGGGCTCTGGAGACTTCCGCAGTGGGCAAGCACTGATGCCACTGAAGACATTCTCCCGGGTGATCAAGGACACACCAGCCCCATCTGACAAAACCAAGAGAGCACAAATTGTCCTCCTCTCCAAAGTGTGCCCGTGGGGAGAACAGATGGAAGCCTTGTGCTGAGGCGGAAAAAGAAGTTTACCTGAAGAGGTTGGGAGCCCACACAATCGCTAAGTTCTTAGCGGGCATGTTTGTGACGGAGCAGCTCCCAGCCAGACAAGCCAAGTGTCTCATCAGGTATTCCAGTGTCCTGGAAAGCAAGAGCCAAACCTTCAGCACCACTGAGCACGCCGTGCTCACATTCACCAAACAAACCACTCTTCATGCCACTGCTTGTTCTTGCTTCTAGCAAGTAGATCAAGCTTTCCCAAGTGCCACGCTGCAGCACCAAGCCCCAGCACAGCACAGCCGCAGCCATCAGCTGCACCAGCCGTGCCCCCGTGCCCAGGAGCTGACCCAATCCATTCACCCCACGCAGCCATCCACCACTTCAACACACACAGGCATCACGTTGCCAGCGTGACACAAAGCCTGCCATCGCATCATCGCCCTCTGAAATGCAGCAGGACTGAGCTCCCCAGACTCAGGGCAGCAGTTTTCTGACCTGTAGTGAGGTGCGGGCAGCTGCTGGATGACCTCCTGCATTCTGACCAACCGCTCCTCATCTGTACCGGCACAAACAGCGTCCTGGAAGAAAGCAGAAAGGGAATGAGACACACATCATGCGAGTCAAGCGTATGGGGCTAACAGAAAAAGGGCCTCAGAGCTGCAGAGGGCACTGCTGTTCCCATCTCCCACATTTCCAATGGCAGGATGCTAACACCAGGTGTTACGGTGCACCCGGTGTGCAGGAAGCACGAGCTGCTTGTTGTACAGCGACACCCACTGGATGTCCATCAAAACCCCAACTTCAACAGAAAAAAGACCAAAAAAAGGTGCGCAGGCGTGTGTGTGGATGGGAAAGGCCACGAAGAGGGACATGAAGGCCATTGCCTTGTGCTTACCGAGAACTTGCCATGCAGCTGCTCGCTCAGCAGAGGGCTCGGGAGCTCCCTGAAGTACATCTTGCACAGGGAGCTCACGCTGTGAATGTCCCGGACGGTGAGCTCCGGAATCTGCTCCGACTCAAAGTCATGGCTGGAGAGAAGGACACAAAAACAGAGGGCTTGGAGAAAGAGGAAAACAACTCCAAAGCAAGACAACATACAGTCCAGAAGCACTCTTACCGCAGCTTCTGGATCTTGGACGCCACGCCGGACAGGCGGTAGATCCCTTGCACCACGCCGTGCTGCTCAATGAACTCAGCGCAGCTCTGCACGACCTGGGGGACTACAGAACAAGGGCCAGCGCTTAGCTGAGCTCCTGATTCAAGTCCTGCTTCAGCCGCTGCCCCTGTCACGTCCCATCCACTAAGCCCAGCCAGGCTACTGCATGCCTCCTCCTCACAGGAGAAAAAAGGCTGTCGCAGACGGCGCAGACAGGCAGGAGCCGGGGAGGAAACTGGACACGGACGTGTTCTTGGCTTTCAAGAAATGCCAGGACCTGCCAAGCAGCCTGCAGAAAGTAATTCTGGGGAAGCCAGAGACACTGCCACAAGTCCCATCACAGCTCCCACCGCAATGGAGGCGTGAGACCTCATGTCCAGAAGAACTAGGAAACTGACGCACTACACTCTCTTGGGCCAAAAGGCTTCCTTGGTTTTCAGGCTAGCGTGGGATTGGCTTACACCTTTGGCTTTAAGCAAATACAAGTGTGCCGGCCTCCTATGAGCATTAGCCTCAGCTTCCCTTGCAGCCATCAACTCCCATTTCACGTTTCTCCACCGCTATCAACCTGCCCCTTGCTAGACATGATCTCCCTTTCTTTCATCTTTACATGCCCAGCAGAGAGGAAGCTCTCAGGAACGGGCTGTTCCTTACCATCACGGCCAGAGTGGAGAAGATGCTCTCCCAGGTCACAGCCAAACACCCCTTCCTTCTCCTTCTCCAGCTCCATCTCCCGCTGCTTCGGTTCCTCTGGGCGGGCCTTCACGAAGGAACGAAGGAAGCTGAGGAGCTTGCCACGCTTCTTTGGCACTGCACAACAAAAGGAAGAAACCAGTTCATTTCAGGTTGGGCTCAGTGCGACCAGGCTGAGCGGAAACACATTCTACAGAGCACATAAAAGCGGCAAGAACATTGCCAACACTGCATTCTACAAGGATTCGAGCATTTGCCCAAGCCCTCATTCTCACTGCCTACAAAACAGCAGCCCTACGCCCCGTGGGATGCAGGAAGGATCATCAACACAGAGGAGAACGTGGGATGGATAAAGGAGGTATTCAACACAGAACACACCCAGAAAAAGACTCCATTTGACTTCCCCGCGCCATCACATGTAACATCCGTACCTGGCTTTGGCGCTGAATTGATGAGGGCCTCGGGAAGTTTTCCACTAATGAGCTCCACGCACTCACCGGGGAAAAATCCAACCTGGAACAAGAACAAAAAAGACGGATGGAATACTGAATGCAGCATTTTTTCAACTGTTGCACCAAGAAAGAATGGCCTGCAGAAAAGTAACCCTCATTCAACATTTGCAGCCAGAAGACCTACAAAAGCAATAAATGGTTCCAGAGAAGATGGCTCTGTCCCCCGTGCTTGTACAAAGGACAGAGATGGTCAACTCCTGACTGCGTATTGAGCACGAGAGGTTCTTGCTTCTAAGTCAAATGAGGAGACAGTTTCCTACCCAAGCCCAGAGACAAAGGGAAAGTCCTCTGACAGTGACACAGGGAAACTGTCTATGTCCAGAAGCCACCCTGTGCAGGCTGAGCAGCTCGAAGCTGACGTTCCTCACTTGACTGCAATTGCGCCCATGAGTCTGAAGCTTGTGCCTACCTGAAAGCCACGCTTGCCTCTCCACCAGGGGCTCTGCTCCTTTGCTGGCATAGCAGTAATGCACACCAGGTCTCCCACCTGCAAGAGATTGCAACATCAATCCCAGCGTCAGCACAGCTGGGAGGAAAGCACAGCTGAAATGGCACCCTTCTTCTGCACTGCCAAAGAGCGCACAGCTTGAGAGCAATTGCACCGGGGCAGCTCTTCAGGCATTTCCCGTCGGAAAGCTGGGCTTTGAGGTTTAAGAGCCACTGCCTTACACACCAGACAGAATACAGTGCAAGCATGCCAAAGGAAGGCATCTTTTAGACATGGCTGAACTCCTCCCTGCATCCAACCCAGTGCAAGTCCTCTCTGGACCTGCATCTTCTGGGCTTCGCCTCACAAGGCATTCTGAAGGTGTCTGAGAATATTCCTGATGCATTCACACGGTATACTCTTCTGTCCGTGACAACAAGGAACGCCTTCTTTATCTGCTTACCTCCAAGGAGAGCTCATCCGCTGCCTGGGCAACGTATCTCTTAATAACATGGCCAGCAGCAATAGCTGGAATATTAAGAGATAACTCCTCACGGACCAGCAAGGGCTTCCCCTGGTTCTCAGGCTGAAACAGAGAGCACAGGCAATGGTGAGGAGCTGAGGACAAACAAGGAGGATTTCAGGGTGCCATCTCGATGCCACTAGCAAGGAAATGAAGCTTTTAAGGCAGCTCTTCAGGGACACCGAGAGAGCCGGAAGGATGCTCTCTCTCTTGAAAAGCAGGAGAGCACACCGGTGGCTCATTCTGCTGGCTCAAGTCAGGGAACAGAGACCAAGCAGAGCTTCACACTGTACCTCCGTCAACGCCCGGTCAGGCCCACGGCTGATCTCGCTGCTCGCGATGCCCATCACAGCAGGCGCGACAAGCTGCAACAGAAAAGAATCACATTTCCTGTGTTCACACAGCACTGGATCGAGAGACTTCTTCAGAACTACTTCTAGAAACAACCACTCTGCAGTCTATTCAAATGGGACAGCCGTTGCAATACACAGCATTGGACCAAGTCGCTGTCCCTCTGCTAGCAGATGGGGACTCTGGCACAAAGCAGCAGATGCATTTGCCCGCAGCACGCTGAGAGCGCAGTAGCAGGCCAGGGAGAGGTGTCACTGCTGGGGCTGGAGCTGCTCCCCAACCCCCGGCTCCCAGCAGCAGCCTCACTACCAGCGCCGGCCGCAGCCTTGCCCACGCATTTCCTCTGCCTGCATGCTCGCTGTGCTCCCTACAGCTGTCGGGCACACTCACACAGCCAAAGCATGCACGCTTGTGCCCCTGGCTCATATTAGGCAGCTCTGCACAAACTGCGGCTAGGGCTCTTTGCCTAAGGGATTGCCTTCCTTCACACTAGCTGCTCCCAGCACTACAGGCAGCATCCTGCTGAGGGTTGAGCTGGAGAGGAAGTGGAAAAATCCCACACGTGACCAGAGCTGCATTTCAGCTGGACGAGGCTGTGTTACTACACACGGTGTGACTAAACACAGGCTGCTGAACCATGTGGCAATACAAAACATGGCACGTACCTGGCAAGAGATCAGAACAAGGGAGAAGCAGATCCTCGAACCCGCAGCCGTTCCTTGTCACTTTGCTCTGATCTTCCACGAGCAAAAGCTGCACCAAGGGAGCAGGCGGAGGGTGGGCAGGGGAGAGAGAAAGAGCAGGTCAGTGAGCCTCCACAATTTAGCAAGGAAGGCGAGGGAAAAACCGTGGGACAAATGCCATCTTGATGGAAGGCTTTGGAAGTGATGGCCTGGGGGAAAATGGCGTATGACGGTCCAGGCTAAGCAATATGATCCTAGGAGCTCCACCAGCCAGCACTTCTCAAGCCCTCGCGGCCCACCCGTCTATCCCGCACCGTCTCAGCTTACCTACAAGGCGCTGCGCAAGACGGGCTGAAGACGAACCGACTCAGTCGATGCACAAGTGCAACAAGCCACGTACTCACGCCGAGCTCAAGCGCTCCAATGAAGGGAAGCAGCACGCGCTGCTCCTCCCCTCATTCTAGCTGCTTATGACATCACTAAGGGCCACCCGGCTGCTCCACCATGGACGGACAAGGTGGGGAGGCAAGACCACGTCACAAGACCACAGGATTCCAACAGGGCACCCCAGCGTTCGAGAAATCAGTGCGTGGTTGGAATTCTATCTCAGCCAAATCCTGGAGAAGCTGGCATGGGGTTGTTGGGACCAAAGTGCAGGTCACGGCGCTTGGTGCTGTTGAGCCTCTTGCTGGGCCTATGGCAAATCCACACTAGGGTCCTTCTTTGCACCCAAGGGCGGCTTAGAGCAGTCATCTCTTGCACCTGGATGGAAATAAAGGAAGAGAAACACAGCACTACTACCAGCCTGCTTTGCCAATTTCTTTCCTGAGTGCATTTTTGCCTTTTGGCTTCCACGATGACCTCATTTCCTCCTCCTTTTCTTTGGGGGGAAGCTGCCCCCCGTGCCTGAGCTTCACATGAAACATGACACTAAGACAAACGCTTGCCCTGGGTGCAGGGTGGCTGTGCTTTGCCAGGTATACTAGCGGGCTAGGAAGCGTCACGTGGCAGCTCCAGGCCCAGTCTGCATTCACTCACTGTGGCCACAGCTGCTGCCTCACCGCCAGAACGTATCTGAGGATACAGATGGACGCAGGCACTCCTGCTCCTTCTGTAAAGCCCTCCTCTGCACAGCCCGTTAGCTGCTGCTCGCTGCTACGCCAACCGGGCTCCCCTTTACAGCAGCCCTGGGATAAACACGCCTGTACTCTTCCGTGCAGCAGCGAGCTCCAGGGATGAAGCAGCAGACAGGAAACCAACAGAATCTACTGCTGCTGAATCCACCGGCTCCTTCTGCCCACCAGGAGTAATACCGAGGGACAGAACAGAAGTGGGATAAGCGCATCTCGCACACGGACAAAGGGAATCAAAACAGCTTCGTCAAGAAGAGCTCGTTGGGTAAACCCAGCCTCAGAGACACAGACGCATCTGGTTCCAGTAAATATGATGGCACCTTGTTGATGAAACGCTGTTCTGCTGCTCGGAGAGCACGAAGCATGCTGTGTTGACAGGCACAGCAGCGCGATGCCCAAGCTGAGCACGCGAACCTCCCCAGCACCCCTGGCCAATGCTGCCAGGGAAATGCACGACCTGCAGCCCCACATGGCTCGCTGCACGGACACTGGGGGGCTGTCTTAGTCTCAGGTGGGATCCATTTTTCTTCAGTGTCTGCTATGATGCTACAACAGTGAGAACACTCTGATGTTTATAGTTTCTGAGAAGCAGACCTGGACAGAGCCAAGGCCGTTCTCAGCAAAGCTCTCAAGAAGGAGCTGGGAGGAAACCAAATTACGACAGCTGACGTCAACGGGCCAAAGGGATATTCCATACCATATGACATCAAGTGGAAGGCGTTTTAACGGGGGTGGGAGCTCATCTCACTCTCTTCCTCTGCTTGCCCATTGCTTGGGAGGTGCTGAGCCACTGCTTCTACATCACTTGTTACATACATTCATATATATGAGTGTGTGTGTGTGTGTGCATCCATTACTTCTGTCCTTTTCTCTACCTTTGGAAAGAGATTTCTCTCAACACATGACTCCCACCTTCTTTTTTTTTCCCCATAATTCTTTCCCCCATCCCACCGGGAAGGGGGCAGTAAGCAAAGGACTGTGTGGTGCTGAGCCACCCACCGGCTTAAACCACAACAGGGCCGTGGGGCAATGGCAGCAGACATGACGTGCACTGTGGTCAGCAGGAAATGAAAACCATCTGGAGGTACGCAAGCCCACTCTTTCATTTTCCAGAAAACAACCTATGGTGTCAATGAAACATGCCCCTCACTAGGAACATCTGCAAGGATGCTTGGAATGACTGAGGGCATTGGACCCCATGAACGTCACCCTGCTGACACAAGGGCACTGCAAACATAGCAGCAACTCCTGGCACCGATACCTCCGGGAACAACAAGCACGGGGCATTGGGTTGCTTTGGATGCAGTTTGAGCGCAGATCTGAGGTCTTCATTGAAAGCGCCTTGCAGAGCGCATCATGTCCTGCACCAGGCAGCACGCTGCGCATCCCTCACCTCTCCAAACTTTGGGGCTTTGAAGCTGCACGTTGTTTCTTGGGAGTTTGTCCCCCAGAACTCCAGAGCACTTCCAGCTCTTCCCTGGCAATTCACAGCTTGCACAGTGCCAAACGCAACCAAGAAAAAAAGGCAAGAAAGAAGCAAAGGCCATGGCTATGCACACAAGCGGCCAGGAAGGGTTCAGCTCCACAATGAGCTCCTGCACAAGTCAACTCAACAGATTCCAAGGAATTCATTGACATCTGACACAATTTGCAACGCCAGAAGCACTGCCACGCAAACAGCACCATATTCAGAAAGCAGCACGTCCAAATCAGCCCCCTTGCCCTGCTCTACCCGCTCAGCCCAACGCAGAAATCAAACACACAAACTCTCTTGCTTTGGCTCACGGCAGCCATCAAGCCCATGCTTTAGTGACACGGAGAATAGTGTCTGCAGCTACTCTGTGTCTCGCTAACCACAAGCTCGGCTGGGAGCTGTTGCTCAGCCTGACACCACAGGCCGAAAAGAAGCGTACATAAGCAGATGCTCTTATCCACACGTGCAAATCTGGGGGCGAGGAATAAAAGGCTCACTGGGCCATGGGCAAAGCAGGGAGCAGATGATAGGCAGGAAACAGGAAGGAGTTCAAGACCAGCTCTCCTGCACCAAAGACAGGGAGAGCTGAGTCAGCACCACAGGAGGACTTACGACACAGCGTCAGATTCACTCCACTTCAAATACACGCATCAGAACAGCCCTTCTGTTCTGCTGAGGTAGGAACCCACTGCTGGGATGTCCCCCACTCCCTTTCCCCGCTATGTCCAGCACCGGGGGGGAAAGGAGGAGCAACTGCCATCACCTACCCAGACTTCTTGCAGGGCCTTCCAGATGCTCTCACATCACAGGGAGAAGCAGCAGAGCTCTCGTGGCACAAAGCTCGGAGAAGGCTGCAGAAATCAAGGTTGCCGCGAAGGTGCTGCTTTCAAACAATGTGACTTAGCAAAGCACTCACCCAACAGATGCCTTTCGACAATCATAGCATCAGTAACATTGGAAAAGCCCTTCATGATCATCCAGTCCAACCACCCACCTACCACCACCATTTCCTTCCCACTAAGCCACGTCCCTCACTACAGCATCCAATGTCCCTTGAACACCTGCAGGGACAGGAACTCTATCACCTCCCTGGGCAGCCCATTCCAGCGGCTGACCACTCACTGGGAGAAGGTCTTCACAACTAACCTCACAGCTTCCTTGCTCTTCTCTGGACACACTTCAGGCTTTCAGGTTCCCCTTCTAGTGAGGGGCGTGAAGGCACTAGGAAGCTGTGCCAGAAATGAGAAAAGATTCATTATTTCCCTGAGGCCAGTTCGAGCTCTATCCACTTGGCAACACTGCCTCCCTGTACATTCATAACAATATATGTATTTATACCTACAGAAATCTGTCTAAACTGGGTGGAGAGAGTATCAAATACAAATTGGAGGATCTTTCCAGCATAACATGGATCTTCATGCCTTTTTTGTTGTTGGTTTTGATGTTTCCCCTAAGAGTGTGTTATGGAAATGGATAGGGTTACTCATAGAATTAAGCACAGTTTGCTTTCATCACGGTGAAGGCACAGGGCACATATATATATCATACGTCATATAACACAGTTTTGCAACACAGCATCAAGCATCTCAGAAGTGAAATCCTTCCCTGTGTCCATATTAAGCTTTTAACAACAGTTGTGCAGAATTTCCAAAATGATGAGCCTTTTAGTTTTTTCCACACTTGGCATCATTTAATCACCCAGTTTACAAAACAGATATAAATCCTGGGGGGCTTTGCTTCATAACGGGACAGGTTTGGAGTGGGTGTGTTGCTAATTCAGAATGGTGTAACGTTTCCCAACTTGTGAAAATGTACAAAACACATATTTGGAGAATACGGAAGGAGTCACAACAAACCTGAAGCCTTTCTCCTCACGGCTGCACCAAATAATCGATGTTGAAACCTCTCTCATCTGATATTCTCTTTTCAGTAAGGATATGTTCCATTAGAGGATACGGTACGGCCTGGTGCTTTATTTCCGACCAGCACATCCAATTGGACTTAGTTGGCACCTTGTGTATGGGGAGCTATTGAATTTATCACCATAGTAGAACTACAGACGTTTGGAGTCATCTTCACACTTCATATTTGTACTCCACCACAAGTAACAGAAGGATTTCAAGGATCAGAGGCCCTCAGTTATGAATTGGACTCCTGCTTTTCTTGCACTTCTTCCTTTTTGCCTGTTTGGATGTTGATCTGAGATTTCTTGCTACATGGGCATAACATCACCCAGCTGAGACTATGAGGTACTCCAAGACCTCCAGTACTTAATGCTGTTTTCTTAAACCTCTAACATGAAACTATTCTCCTACCTGTCCTAACTCACTCTTCTTCTCTAGGAGCTTCCCTGGGAAGGTTTGTAATAATTTATGCATTAATCCCCGCGGGTTACCTAGATCATGAACAGAGCTCAGAAGGGGTTAGGAGTAGAGCGACACACAGCTCCGCTTCGCGCTGAGGGCAGTTTTGGCCCTCCGAGCTTGCCGTAGCCACCCTGCGCTCTGGCGCCGGCGGACCGGAAGTACTCGTAGTCACTATGGCGGCCGCCTGCGGGGGGTTTGAGCTGCGAGGCTGTGGGGAACGGTGCCTTTTGAGAACGGTGTTTTTCTGAGCGTTTTATCTTAAAAGGTGGTTTTCTTCCTCGATGTGTCGAACGAACGGCGATGGAGAGCCCACAAAATTCCATCCACCCCCGAAGCCTGTCATTATTGACAAGCAGAAGCAGAGAGAGGAGAGGAGGCAGAAGGGGTAGGCCGCGGTGGGGGCCGCCCTCAGATTCCTCAGGGCTCTGAGGCATTGGTACTCGAAAAGTGCGTGTCGGAAGGTGACAGAGACACGGGCCCTGCCTCTGCCTTTGCCTCACATCTCGAGGTCAGCTGGGAGCTGAGTGCAGGTATTTCTGTTTGTGAAATGGAATTCCTCTTGTGCTAAGCATTTTTCATGTCTCCGAAACCCACCTGCACTGCTTTAAGTGGCACAGTGTTTAAAGTGGCGGTGCTGCCTCTCAGAGGAGAGTGACGATGTGATACATTGCACACTGGGGGTATTGGTCAACAGTTGGCTGCACGTACCCAGCAGTGTGCCCAGGTGGCCAAGAATGCCAGCAGCATCCTGGCCTGTGTCAGAAATAGTGCAGTCAGAAGGACTGGTGAAGCGATCTGCAGGCTGTTCTCAGCATTGGTGGAACTGCACGTCCGGTACTGTGCTCAGTTTTGGGCCCCTCACTACAAGAGAGGCACTGGGGCTCTGGATCGCGTCCAGAGAAGGGCAACAGAGTGGTGAAGGATCTGGGGCACAATATTGTGGGAGTGTCTGAAGGAGCAGGGATTGTTCAGTCTGGAGGAGATTCAAAGGAAACCTCATTTCTCTGCACCACTACCTGAAAGGAGGTTGTGTCTGGGTGGGAGTCAGCTTCTCCTCCCAAGGAGGACAAGAGGTGATGGCCTTCAGTGGTGCCAGGGGAGGTTCAGGTTGGATACTAGGAAAAATGTCCTCTCAAAATGCCCAGGCAGGTGGTGGAACTGTTGTCCCTGGAGGTGTTCAAGCCATTCTCTGGCTCTGAGGCCAAGTCTCCATGCTGTCTGAAACACAGTGACCCCATGCAAATAATCTGTTGGTAGTGGCCCTCTGGCCAGTACTGTGTCAGGAAGCGTGCCTTCAACTTAGCTGCCAGACAGTTGAACTCCAGAGCATAAGGAGATTTCTATGGCACGGTATAATTCATCGGAGCAGAAAAGAGTTTTAAGAGTCCCCTTAAGCTTTGCCAACACAAGATAACCACTTGAATGTGGTGTCTCCTGTAGGCTCTCTTCAGCTGCTTGTAAGAAACAGTAGGAAAAAAATTATTATCTTTTACTATCAAGTGATGAAAATGTGTTTTTTTCATCTGTGTCTCATTTAGACCATGAAGAAATTCCTGTAAACAAGGCAGGAGTTTAATTTTTTAGTGGGAACGTAGGCGATAATTTAGTTAACTTTCTGACTGATACCGGGATTATATCAGGATGGTGAGCAGTCACCTGGGGTTTCTGCAGGGCTCCATTTCAGGGCCAGATGGAGGACTGCATCAGGGAAGGGTCAGGGTGGAAAAGCTTCTGCACCGGAGGTTGACCATGCACAGAACAGGTTGTCCAGACCCAAACATGCCAGAGTTCAAGGAGCCTTTGGACACCACTCTCAGACATAGTGTGGCTGGTTTTATGTGGAGGCAGGGGTTGGTTTTATGTGGAGGCAGGGGTTGAACTCCTACGATCCTTGTGAGTCTCTTCCAAGTGGCCATTCTACAATGGCCTGGAAGGCTGTTAAACAGCTTTTGGTTGTGTTAGTTATCAATTTTGTCAGCTTTCAAGTTTTGTATGCAAATAAAAGACAGTGAAATTTCAGCAGTTCTTGTCTGAATGTTAAACTGCTCGTTCCTGAGAACAAACATTCCCTTTTCTGACCAGTGTTACAGTGTGTTCAGCCCTGCTTCTGCCTTCTCTTCTAAATCACAGCTAATAGAAGGGGTTTGCAGTTATTGTGTTGTCACTTCCAAATAACTGTTTCTTCTGCCTTTGCCAAGTAGACAGGGGCCAATTGTGAAAATGCTTCATTTAAGATGTTCAGAAGGGGGCTATGGCAGGGAAGCAGATGTACAGAAGCCCAGCTGGACAATCTGAGTGTAAGTGCTGCTTAGCTGTCCTGTAAAGGCACTTTTGAAATGACATCTGATAAAGCACCAATAGTAACCTGACAACAAAGCAGTAATACCAACGTTTTGAAACCAGCTTGCAAGAATGAAGCCAGATTAGCTGTTACTCCAGTCAGATTGTGTGAATGGGTGTAAGGTTCACCACAAAGTGGCACTATAGGTTCTCAAAGATACTCAACTGGGATGGGGCTTCTGAGCTCCAGTAAAAATCGCCTTCCCCTGCTTACCAGTCATGACAAGTGACGTCTGCAGCCACTGGAAGAAGCCTCTACAGAGGTAAAGTGTGACAGAAACTATTCCAATTTCATAGCAGCACAAGACTAATTTCTTTGGGAGCAACTTTCGACATGAATAAGGAAGCAGAGGAGACAAAAGCAAGCACGGAGATCACATGCTTCAGCTGATTACCCATCAGTTGTATTTTCTTTGCACTCAGGAAAGTAGAAGTGCACAATTACTTACAACAGAACTCCTAAATCCTGCAGATAATGAAGCGCCAGCAGTGCCACAGTTTTTTTCCATACTTCACATAACATTCCTGCCGTGTTCAAGACTTGAAAGCGTTAAAAGTCTCATTAACACAAAAACATCTTTACTTTTCAAAATAATGGTTTTGCTTTTATTTTAAAAGTCATTGTTGTCTATAACACTGATGAATGCAATTTACAATTAAAACAGTTTACAAAAATACATATTCTGTAATAAAAAACAACAGAAAAACCATAGGGAATAAAAGCCCCCAAGAGTTAAATGGAAGACCCATACATAACATTTTAGAGAAGCAGGCAATAGCAAACTTAGCAGAATTTGTGACGCACTGCTGTTTCTACAAGAAAACATCCTTTTTATTCTGCAGCAGTAATATTTACTGCACTTATACGAGTTACACAACATTAGAAATCTAACATGGGTACAACAAAATGAGGTTTAATGGGTCTTACAGGGAAGCAGAAGGTAAATGTCCTTAGAGAGCCAATTACTAGAAGGTAATTGATCTTCTATCAGTAGATGTTCATAGATCAGACTTCTCACTGCATGCGGAATTCCTGCTTCTGTGTCGGGATCAAAAAGCTATGAAGAACTCACCGTGAGTTTGGTAGAGCTATCTCATTAAGTGGAAAATAAGTTAGAGTTCAGTGACTCCGGGGTCAGAGTGATTTGGTGTGGTACTGAAAACAGCTTGTGAAGTTGTCTGCTCACCAGCAGTGGTAACGTTACAGGCACTCACTGCAGTCATCCTTCCCAAAAGAACAAAGCAATGAGGCTTCGTCATATATTTCAGAACACCTGCACTTCACACTGACGGTTGTGATTCTATCTAGGAGTAGATGGCATCAGAAGACAGTTGGAAAAATATATATATATATAGTTCACAGTAAAACAACCGTAGGCAGTCCACTCATTAAACGTTACCGCTTTTTTAGAGTGAGCATCAGGCTTGTTTCAGTAAAAGAACTGCTGCTTCAAAGAAATCCTTAGTTCCTGATCACAGATTTAAGATGTTCCCATTTGCACTCTTCAGTGAGCTCTTCAGCAATACGCAGAGCCTTGACTTTCACCAACAGGAGAACAACTTCTTCAGTTTCATCACTATTACAAAAACAAGTTGACATAGCAACACATTCACACCTGACTTCAAAATCAATAAAGCTAAAACGTGCCTTGAGCTACACTGACCACTAACTGCACCCACCGTCTAGAGCCTCAAACTAGCCTGCACTAGTACTGCAAAAGCAATCCACTTTACATTATGGATTGCATCTTTAGTTGTACGTAGATGTTGGAAGTACATCACTGAAAGTGTTAAATGGATGAGACTTGAGGAATTTAAGAATCATAGAATCATTAAGGTTGGAAAAAACCACAAAGATCATCTAGTCCAACTGTCAACCCATCACCACCATGCCCATTGAACCATGTCCCTAAAAGAAATGCTAACATAAAGATTATGAGGAAGTGCTGCATCCCAAAGAACATGTTGTTTGTTACCTGTGGTTATTCCTGTGAAGCATACGTGCTCACTGAACCAAATGCTGGCAGAAGTTCACTGACTCGGGGAGAGTTGACCCACTTCCATGATTTTGGAACCACCTTTCTGGGAAGCATGCAACCACCTGTTCACCCAGAGAGTATTCTGAAAGAAAAGAAAAAAGAAAAAAAAAAGGCTTTCAATAACATTAGTCACACCACTTCTGACAGACTTCTCCTTTTGGCTAGTTCAGTTATTATTGGCAGTGTTTACTCTTCAAAAAACAAAAACATCATTTTAAACAGTTATTCCTAAAAGCCTAGGAACCAATGCTTGCTTTGAAATTCTTTTATACACCAAGGTCATTAAAAAACAAACAAACAAACAAAAAAACAGCTTTAAATGTTAAATAATTACACTTCAGACTACATCTGTCCCCATGGAAATAAGACCTTTCACCTCTTTACACTTCTCTATGTTTTCTGGCCCTGGTGGTGTGTTGAAGAGGTTCAGAAGAAGGTAACGATTCAGCAGCTTGCTCAGTCCCACACCACGACTGCGTCTTCCTGTACAGTCCCATCCCAAAGGAGAACCTTGGAGAGCAGCTGCAGTAATGAAGAAACAGAACATGCACATTTGTTGGCTGAGGGTGCATTAGAACCTCCTTTTTAAACTTAAAAGATACCATGTCCATCCAATCTCAGTACTCAAAAAACAGGATTTATTCTCTCCAAGCTTACTGCCAATTAGTCACTAAAAAACTACAGATCATAAATAATATTTTGAAGTAGATTAATTCTACATGTGCCTATGAGCTGTACCCTCATACATACACACAACACCCCCCAAGGAAAGAAAGAGCATGTTACCCTTCCAATTCATTAACAATTTGCTAACATACGCTACATAGGATTAAACGCCACCAGCCTCACAACACAGGTAAGGTTGATAGCCTTGGTCCATAGCAGCAAAAAGATTCTTTTGGACTTGACCTCAGTATTATTCGTTAGCAAGAGTTGTCTTCAGTTACCTGTTATCACTGTAGAAATGACTATTTGAAAAGACTTAAGCCCAGCGTAAGAACATCGCTGGTCTTCCCCTCAACACAGAATGGTTAATGTCAAGGTAACTGTTAACCTCAAGGTAGTTCACCCACACAGACACAGTACGTGATCTTAGCAGTCACCAGTCAGAAAGCAGTCGCAAAGCCCACGACTACTGCATACTTCTCTGGAGTGCTTGGCAGGACACTTCCTTTTGACTGCATGAGCTGCTAGGAAAGTTAGACTGTATGATGGCACAAACATCAAAACCTCATCAACTGTACTTCCTCATTAAAATAGTTCCTGTCCTCTTCTCGCCCAGCCCTTTGTGAGTACTCTCCCATACAATTTCTGGGCATGGTTTAGAGGACATTCCCGATAGGCAGCCTGCAGAGGATCACCTGCTTTAAAAGACAGCACCAATAGGGGCTGCACAACGGCAGTCTCAAACACAGATAAGTCACACTAATAAGCTGCTGAACAGATCCAAAGAGTTTAATGCATGACCCGCAGTACTACTTACTCTGGGGTAAACGAATTCATGACTTCACTCCAGAAAAAAAAAGAGTGGCAAACTGTCAGAAGATACCCAACACAAACACATTTTCAACTGTTCTGCACATCACCACTTCTAAAGAGAACCCTGACAGTGAGGATGGAAAACAAACTGAAAGGAGAAAACTTCAATCTGCAGTGGAAGACCACCGGTGTCACTTTTAGAAACTTGCAGGTATTTGACAGGACATTTAAGTCAGGCAATACACAATCTCAGAAGGTGATACCAGAATCTTATGTCTGTTTCGTGTCTGACAGGTATCAGCACTAAGCTCCCTCTTGTCTCCTCTGCATCTGTCCATGACAAACCCTTACACAACAGCTTGCCCCAGGAGTGAATATGGCAAGTCCTCAACATTCCCAAAGTCCCTGATTTTTCTACAGGAATGTGCAACATGGCAGCAGGAAGCCTATGCAGAGCTGTCACCATGGCCTTGTTAGCACACACAGCAGGGGAACTGGGACGTTAATGTGTTTTCCTGCATCTAAACCTCATCTTTAGTACGAATCCAAATACACTCATAGGGGAAACGAATCTAAGAGGGAATTGAATCACAGGCATTCAGACATTCCTAACTCAGCACTTTAGACTGAATAAAGCTATACTAATACGCTTACACGCACATGCAGGGATTCTACTCTACGAGAGCAACATGGGCACTGTATGCACATACAGAGGAAACAGACCTATCCACAGAGTGCCAATGACTGATCTCATGGAAGGTTAGCAGGAACAGATGATGAAATTAAAGTCTCTTGACTACGTATCAGAGGTGGGTGAGCATAAATAGCTCACTGACGAAAATAGCCAACCTTCCTATTAAAATGCATTAAGCTCTCAGGAATCAGATTTGACTGAAGATACATTTCCTCAAAGACGACAGTCTACTTTTAACTAAAATGCTTTTCACAGACAAGATCGGTGCTTTTTCTTTACCTCAACAGCTGACCAAAACCGTCTGCCTTGCAATTTTGAAGATGGCGATGATTTGTCTTCCACAGTGCTGGTCAGAAAAAAGGAAGAGGAAATAAGGATTTTGTTTGACCTGAAAGTAAGACAAACAGACAATTCATCTCTTAAACACCAATGAATTACAACTATGGGATTCTTTCAGCAGTGACAACAAGAATCAAGGCCTAAGGAAACAGCTGTTAACTGGAACTCCTTGCAATACCCAATGGAATTAGCAGTTGGAAGCACTCGAGTATGTGTTTAATGGATTCTCAGCAGAACAGCACTGCTTGTAACCAGACAAACATGCTGCATCAGGCTTAGCAACACTCTTCTCCCAGCTGTGTCTTAACCCCACACCTACCAGACTCTTACCAGTTATCCTCTCTCTAAGAGCGTCCAGCAGTAAGCATCAGCAATATCAACTATTTCAGGAAAGAAAGGAGGAGTCAGGAGTAGAAGGGGGAGCAGACCACCACAAATAACACAGCCCTCAGATACTCCAAGTTAAGATCACAAAACCAGACTCTGGGCTGTGCCCCATAAACTAAGAACTTTCCATTTATGAAAGCTTTTAGTTACAGGAGCAAAAAAGCATTAAGTTGACTGCGTAGTCACTCTAGTCAGAAAGAGTTCATAAACATCAATGTTTGGTAACTATTCCTACAATGAAACAGTAGAAGGCACATTTGTTCCGTTTGCTCATGGATGTCTACAATATATTTCACCCACGCTTCTGGGGAAAAGGTACAGAAAAATAGAACAAAGGCCAAAAAAAGAGGTTAGGTTGCAGGTAGACTTGGTGGTCTTTAAGGTCTTTCCCAGCCTGAGCAGTTCTATGATTCTATGACTAAAAATAACAATTTTAAAAAGTAAAAACATAAATTCCCAGAGACAGCTTACCTTTTCGGATACAGAGGGATAAAGACATCCTCCTCTACAGACTGCTTCATCCTCAGGACAACCGTGTTAATCAAATCCTGTCAAAAAAAGAAAAAAAGAAAAATATTAACACATCCTCACAAGAAAAGGATCTCACCTTCCACTTACAACAATTTTAGGCAGTTATTTTGTTCATGTGGAAAAGCAAAATGCTAACTCAGCTGAATGCAGGTGCCACTGTATATAATAGACACTAAGATCGTGACTGCATTAAAGACCTGTGAGCAAGTCTCAGCTTTAACCATCTTTCTTTCTTTTTTTTTTTTTGATAAAATCCTCTTGGATAACGAGATTAATGTATTTTCCAGCTACGAAGTTCTATTAAAAAGAAACACAACGAAACACCACAGCTACTATACAAACAGAACCTTATCTAAAGCTTCTTCCTGAAGTCAAGTGTGGCAACTGCATAAACGTTTGTTATTATTTCTTTTCATACTAGGGGCCTAAACATCAACTTAGTTTCACCTACTTTATGCTGGATAAACTCCCAGATTTGCATGAGAATAAAACCAGAACTGGGCTAAGTGTATGTTACAGTGAATATTTACAGTGAATGCATACATTGCATCAAGAACTTCCTTCCCCATTACCACAACAGCCTTTACCTGTTTTGCCTGACTGCATTCCCTTCTGGACAGGACTTGTTTTTCAAACACGTTATCACAAAGCTGTGTAAGGTTCTCAGTCTGTGAAGTCGATAAAGGATCCCACACATTCTTGGCAAATGCTGAAAAACAGGAATTATTTCATTCATGATATCCAAGTGGCTATCTGCTCTAGTTTCAAGGAAGTAAACATTCAAACAGCTAAACCTTTCATTTGCAGTAACCTTAACATGTAATTGTAACTATCAACATAATTTTACATTACCACTTATTTAAGGTTTGATTACCTAGCTGCAGTGAAAGTCCTCAAGACAACCTTAATATACCTGTAGTTTTTGGCAGGATAGTTTTTTCAATCACTCTAGGCAAAACTTCTTCATCAGGATCATCATCTCTTTTTGATTCAGACGGCTTTTTGGCATCGCTGAATCCTTCTACAGCTCTGAACCAGGGCATCTCTTTCAGGTCTGTAGAATTCTGCTGAAAGATCATTCCCGTTAGTTGTTCAGCTGTCAGGATTGAGAGAAAAAGCTCCATGCAAAAATATACCTAATGATACCAAAAGATTCTCATTTAACAGTTTTACATGGATTCTAATCACGGAATGGACCAAAGCAGCAAGCTAAAACTGAATGTAAAGCTAGATTTCAGAGGGTAGGGTTGTCAAAATGTCAGCAAACAGCTCCACATTAATAAAGATGCAAGTGATTCATACGCAACCAACCTGACAAGAGGAAAAGATGCCCTCCTTCTAGTTAACAACACTTACCTCAAGCTCTGGAATGCCTCTATAACCCACGGCAAAGCTCCTGTACAGAAGTCTTCCCTGCAAGCAGCATGCCCCCGTCCTGCACTCTGGCAAAGCCTTTTTCAGGAAAAAAAAAAGATACAGAAGACCACAAAAAGACTTCTGCGGTTTTGAACAACTGCACAGATTTAAATACCCATTACATTTCATATTTTGTATGTCTCTTAAAAGCTCAGACAGGAAAATCCTCCTTCTGTTATTCAGCAAATACGCATCGTGCCTCTCCCAGCTCCTCGTGACCTGCTCACTAAGGCAGTTCAAATCTCAATTTGAAATACATTCCAACTTTGGACAAAAAACTGATTAAACTAAAGAAGCCTACGGTCTTATCTATTCTTCCTAAGGCATTGGTCAGAATTGTTTAAATGCATTAATTCTATGCTGTAGAACATAAACGATATACCATTCAAAAGGAGTATTTCTTCACTCTCCCTTGAAAATCCTTCTCAATACGGGAGGAATTTTGCTCTCATATCCTGACCAACCTTTGCTCTTCTGGAATTCAGTCACCTCTGTCAGAGCCAGTTCTTCATCACTCGGCATGCCTTCGTGGTGACCAGCTGTTTGTGAACGCTCTCTCAGCTGCCGCCTGCAAGTCCTGCATTCTGTAATGAACTCTGGTGAGTTATTCACCATGTACATACGTAAAAGAAAGCTCAGTGATATACTAAGAACACCCGGTGGGAGCAATAGCCTAAGGAAACACAGTGAGGAAGCAGAAGTAAGTATGCAACCCTAGAGACACAGACTGTAACAGTAAGGTACTTTGTGAGCTGCCAAAGGACATTAAAAGCATCTCTAACGACCTTCACCTCACCACATTCATACTAGGAACTCCCCCCACCTGAAACACCAAACATCTAACATGGTACTCCATACTATCCCTGCCAGAGGTAGTCTGTAAGAAACTACTGCGCTCTCAACAGTCCGTCATCTCAGTTCTATGTAGCTTATGCAACAACTTGCATAGAAACTGTGACTGCATCCAAGTCTCACTGGGGCTAAAAAACGTTAGTCCTGGCACCACATACCATAAGAGCATGCAATATCAACAATAAAATTATATTTATATGTATTATTTGCATACCATACCTCTTGTATGTAATTATTGACATTACTTAACTTTAAAGGTTAACAGTTTGCTTCAAGCAAAGATTTATTACGTCGTTTTTCAACCAATAAAACTCTTAAGTCCTTACCTGTGCCTAAACAGTGATGAGTCAAGGCACCAATGCAACTGGAACGGTTTCAGAGCTCCCAGTAACTTAAGGTCAGCAGCAGACCCCGACGTTCAAAATGTAGCACCTGGCCTACGCTGATAACAGAGGGTAGGTTAGATGTTCCGATGCACCCACTGCCACCCCACCAGCAACAATACCACCTGCCTATTTTTGTCATCTGTGCAATAATCACAACAATGTATTCCTATATATAATCACAATATCATTTATTCCAACAGCAGGGAAAAATCTACTTTCTGTTTCGTGAACAGCCTCACTTCAACTTATGTTAAATTAATAGTACCTATTGACATTCAGATTCCAATCAGCACGAAGAAAACCCCCCATTAACAAATAGATGGTTTCCATATACCTTGAGCTTTGGAAAGGAAAGGCATTTTTGCACGTGTGTGTATCATCTCGCTTAGTAACTGCAAGGATTTACCTTCATCCCTGTGTAAGTAACAGGAAGCAGATACACACTTACTACAGTTAGATGTAATGATACGTACCTTCGATGCTCACACATTATCAGAAGCTTCATCTTTTCATCACTCTCCAATCCATCATTACTTGGTTTGCCATTCCCAGCTACCAGAAGACAGGAACAAGACAAAGAGGTTGAATGCAGAACACTGATTCTGCTTCTGCTCTTCATTTGGAAACTAACCAAAGTAAATACAACCTTCTGATGATAAATTCACTGTCTCCAGTGTAAAGCACAGTCAATATTATCAGTGAACTGTAGGACAGCTGTGGCTGCTCCCTCGTGCAGGGGGATTGCCAGGTCACAGCCTGAACCGGGAGGTGAGCACCTGAGTGAGCACAGGGAGGGACCCCAGATCCACCCTTCCTCTCTGCCCTTCCTGGTGACGCTTCCAGCTGTGCTTCCCAGAGTGCACACACACTCAGAGTCTGCATGCTTTGCACCCACCCCACCTGCACACCAGTTAGAACCAGAAAGGGCTACATCCCCGAGCTCACTCTTCTCAAGCTGTTGCCAGTTATCAGTCAATCCTTCTTTGTCCTCCTGTTCTACAGTGCCTGCGTCCCAAACAAAGGCTCCACATCACCTTCGTTTGCTTTACACCTTGTAACAAGTGATGGAATACCAGCTCACCGCTTCCCAGTCCTGGATGGAAACGGACAGTGCCTACCACACTCTGTTCCCAACAATGGAAAAGGCAAACTGAGCCTGCATGTTAAGTTCCAGCTTCCAAACTTTACACATTATTGCATTTACATTTCAACAGTCAGCTCCCTGCCGTCTCCTGTTATTTGTGTCCCCTTGTATGTATGTCCCAAATTACCCCTACTGATTCTTCAGTTCTACAGAGAAGTAGAAGCCAGAAGCATTTTCTGCTTGGGCTGTTCATCTGTATCAGCGTCAGCTGGCTTCAGTGCACACAAGACACAAAACCAGCTGCCCCTACTGACATACTGCAGCATAAGAAAACACAGCATTTCCATCAAATACAACCAGCAACACAACAGTTAAAAGCTCTCTTAAACACTCAAGTACAGGTTAATTTAATTATACCAATATTATAATATATATATTTATATATATAATTTATACCAAATTAATTTAAGCTGCAGGCACAGAAGCATATCAGCACTTACCTTGTGCTCATTGCCCAACACAAACAATCGGAATCGTCTTCTTACTAACCTTATAACCCAAAAACTTATGCTTACAGCTCTCATTAGTTATTAAATGAAATACCCCTGAAAAGTCTACATTTCTTACAATTCTGCTTTTTATTTTCTTAAAAAAAAAAAATCTCCTTCAGTATCTCATACGATTGCTCAGTTTGAGAAAGACTTTAACAGAACCCAGAAGCAGACTTTAATTTAACTTCCTTCCCTGAAGGGGAGAGCAGATTTCAATGAAAACAATTCAATTAAGATGAGCACTGAGAGGTGATGGGGATGGCTATCTCGGTAGCTGCAGATGCCTGACCCCACCTGTCCTTCACATCTAGTGAAAACAGATGAGGGACATCCTGGTTTAGAAGGAGGAGATGGCTGAGCCGGCGGTCCGAGAACCGGCAGCTCGCCCGCACGCGTAGCGCTTCGGAGCAACAGTTGCTGGTTTGGAGTCGTCGGGCGCATGCTCGCTGTGACCGGGAGGACTAATCACAATAGAGAGCGGCGGATGAGCTGCACAGAGCGGTTACGAAGCCACTTCCGCATTCCTACGCGCACGCGTTGTGCCGCCTGCAGGACTGAGCAGCGGACAGCGGCAGTTCCGCGCATTGGCCACGAGGTGGCGGCAGAGACCGCGGAAAGAACCTCGACGGGATCGAGGGCGTGCTAAGAGCTTTACAAAAAGAAAATAATAATAATAAAAAACAAAAGATAAAAAAATTACTTTTTGCCAGCATCTGTTGCAGTGTTTTTAAATATTCGCATACCAAAATGTAACTGCCCAGTACATTTAACGACAACAAAATTAAAGCACGTTGGCAGAAAGCAGAGCGCCATATTGGTGTTCACTCAGCCTCTGTCTTCTTCGTGCTTTAATGTATTTCACAGCTACCTAATGTAAATCACAGCTACCTCTGGAAGACAGCCCGAGAGCTGTGCAGGTCCATCAGGCTCAGCTGCAGCTTTCATCTGCCCTTCTCTGGCCCTCCTGCAGCTGGAGAGAGAGCACAGGAGGGCACGTGGGATGCAGAGCCTCCCCAGTCAGCCGCAGCAGTCGCTCCTGCCAGCACTCCCTTTCCCCCACGTCTTTCCCATTGGACAGTCTGGAGCCCTGTGTGGCAGAGGAGGAGAGAGCTGCAGGCAGAAGGAAAACGGGCTGCTGGGATTCCTCCATCCCACTGCCAGGTGTCTTCTCTGGCATTTTGGGGGTGGGAAGGGAGTTGTGGGAGCACCCGTGGGGCTCCGGGCAGGAGGGAAGGAAGCAAAGATGCAGCTGCAGGCAGCGGGCTCTGGGCTGGAGCAGTGCAGCCAGGCACAAACAGTGACAACGTACACACACAGATAAACACCCAGCACAGAATCTGGCACTCTACGGTCCTCCCAGAGCTTGTTACTGCTTTTTAGGCTGCCCTACAGGTATTCTGTCCTTTCCCCTTGATTCCCGTGTCTTGCCCCCTTCCTTCACCCCGTGCCTTCCCCATTCCTTTTCCAGGCTTTCCCTTTCCTTTCCCCGCTTCCTTCCCCACGCCTTCCCCCTGCAACAGCCCCATGTTCTGCTGCTGTTCTCAGCTGACAATCCTTACACCACACTGTTCAAACACATCGGATCAGACTGCATACTGGCACTGATTTTAAAACAAGAACAACAAATACATACAGTATTATGTGTGGATAACAAACTCCTACCTGCTTGAAGACCAATAGCAGCTCCTCATCCTGCAGTAACTCCTGCACACAGCCAGGTCTCCCGTGCAGGGATTTGGCATCCGCAGTGGCTTTGCAACACTGGATTTGAGTCTTTGACTTCCACCTCAATCTGCTCGACAGCTCCCCCCCTCAATCTGCTCTTGTGCTCCAGAGAGAGATCCAAGGCATGAAGAGGTGCAGTGCAACACAACTGGATAACGCTCTTGAAGAATGGCAACACCTGAGCAACACAGAGGAAGGTAGAAGGAATAAAAGGGCAAAGCAAGGCAAAAACTTGGGGAAAGAAAGGGAAAGGTGAGAGGAAAATGTCACACAGCCTGCAAGGTGCCCTAAAGAGCCATAACAAAGTCTGGCAGCACTGCCGTGTTGTGCAATGAGAAAGATTTGTATATTTACACGGTCCTTACCTGTTCAGGCAACCAGTCACCTAAGTTGGGTTCTGGGGAATTATGGGACATGCAGCTTTCCAATCCTCAGCAGCATATGGACAAGTAAGGAGAAGGAAATAAAGGATGGCAGAGCACCATCAACACAGACAGTGAATGTCCATGCAGATTCCCAAACCCACAGCTTCCTGGGTTGTTTCTGCTTTTGTAGCATTTGCGTGCTGCAGATGAGGAAAACGCTCTGCTGTTTGAGTCTTCTGCAAGAGACACCCAAAGGTAAATGGCAGCTAACCTGCAGACCGAGCACTACTGCCTGGCGTTGGTCAGGGGGAGCTCCTCCTGCCGCTGCTGGATGCTGATGCTGACAGGGCTGCAGATGCTCTGCAGGGCCAGCTCGTAGCTGGGAGCCACAAATGGACACGGCGGGAGAGACGAGAGAGCTGGCGGGGAGCAGCCGACGAATCCAAGAGCATCCAAAAGCCCACACTCAAAAGCATCACAAAGCCCCAGCCATAGCACGAAAGCTGGGCATGATCATGAGCAGCATCCCGGATGCTGGAGATTCTTTGCTACCATACACTACGGGTGCACAGCTCTCGCTGCAGGCATCCCACAGCCAGACAAAATGGGAACAAACCCGCAGCTCTGCTGCACGCACAGCCCACAGCCATAGCCTTGCAACATGAGCTGCCTTGCTGTTGCTTGCATCCATCCCAGTCCCTGGGAATGAAGACTCAGAAGGCAGTCAAGGCGTTGATCCAGCACCAGCGTGCTTTTATTCCTTAACAGCATGGAGGGCCTATTGCTGAGAGGTCTGGTGGACACATTTGACTCATCCTCTCTGGTGAAGGAGAGAGGCGCTCAGAGCTCGTGCTGCTGCCCGGTGCCTGGGACTGGAGCTCTGATTCTACGGCCCCCTCCACCAGGCTCGGCTCCTCCTGGCTGACGCTGACCTGCTCCTGCATGGAGCTGCTGCTGTCGGGGCACTCGGGCTGTGCTTGGGCTGGGCTGCACTGCAATGATGCCCTGTCACAGTCCAGCTCGGTTTCCGTTGTTTCTGGCAGGCTCAGGTCAGCGTCTTCTGCACAGCCAGGAGAGATGAGGGCTTCCACCTGGATTAACACCTTCATTCCCTCACTGATGTTATATGGCAGGCTGTCATCTGAGCTGCAGCGATTTGTGCTTCCTAGCAGCTGTCCATCGATGGATGCACACAGTGAAGCATCGCTATACGCTCTGGCTCTTCTGCGTGGACGAGGGCTCGGTTCACCTAGGAAGGAGTAGATACACAGGCAAACAGTTAGTGGCAAACTTGCACAAGCTGAATGATGAGAGTGGTTCTTGAGATTTGCTTCTGCAGTGGCAGCAGGACAAAGCCAACAGGACAATAGCAACAGTAGGAGCACTGTCTCGAAAGGAACTGTTGCGCTTTTGTTGTTTGTCTTTCTCTTTTGTGTGGACTCCAAAGCCCTCGCAGAAAGCCTTCACCCTGTTGCAGTGTTACACAGTTTAAACGTGTGCCTGTTGATACAGAGGCAATGCAGAGCCACAAAGATACTCTTCCTTCCATCCTAAGTGTCAGAAGGAATCATTCTGAGACATACTGCAGTGGTGCCCATCTCCTGTCTCTTTCCAAAAGTACTTGGGGAAAGGCACGAGAGGGGTGTGCTCCGGCAGGTCCACATCTTGACTTCACCAGAGACACCAGATTTAGGAAAGAAAGACAGGGCTGAACCGAAGATGGTAGGCACGGACTTGAATGCTAGGAAAAACAAGCTCACTGCAAGCATGAATTCGATGGCGCTGACAAGCAGGGTTTTGAAAGCTGGATATGCACCCTTACCTGCCAGGACCACCACCTCTGTTTCCGAGGGCTCCCTGGCATCGCGCTGCAGTTGGCGTTTGGCCACAGAGGATGGTTTTCTGGGCCTGAAGCAGGAACACCAACTGCATGCTGGGGATTCCTTCACCCTGCTGGGTGGACTTGGTCTGGAGGGAGAAAAGAGGGAGCGGTGTGAGTCGTGCATGGTGCAGGGTGAGGGAAGAGCTGCCCTGAGCTCTTGGCAACACTTGCTTGTTCCTAGCACTGCCTGGTTCCTGCTGAAACACAACTTTGAAGCTCGCTCTGATTCACACGGTTGAGGATAGTTCCATTCCTAGAGCTCAGCCCTGGAGTCTTGCTGGCTACATTCCCCTCAGCCATGTCAACCCAGATGCAGAGCATGCCTGTTAGTTGAACCTCAGAGTCCAAAGGGAGGGGACATTCAGTACACCACCACACGCCCCATTAGCGTCACGTAGCTTCTGCAAGTTTTGGCACTAGCAATAGTGGAGAAAATCCCACAAAAGCCCACCCAAGCAAGTCTGATAGGAAGCTGCTGGAAAAGAAAGTCCTCTTTACC